>NC_089984.1:12013676-12295860 GCF_036417845.1 Apteryx mantelli | reverse complement strand
TTTCCTCTGCACAAGGTAGAGCCTTGGCTCTAGCAAAGTCTGCAATGTTTTGGTTTTATTTTTGCTCAGCACTTCATGAAAATGAGACCTCTATTTCAAGAGGCATTCTTAGCATTTAGAAGGTGTTGAAATAGAGCTGTTAAATAAGTACTTTTCTATGCATTCTGACATTAAAAACAATAATAAAAAGCATTTACCTTAGAAAAATGCACAACATTTTAATTTTTTTAATACAATTTTGGTGTTGGTGGATGCTCTTTAGCAGTGAGATTTATAAATACTCTTATTCTCTAAGCCTGTTGCATACTGCCATTTATTATAGTTAGATTCGCCTAAGCTAAAAGGTGACTGTAGATTGGCAAGCTGTTTAGAATACCAATTAGATTGTCTGTCTGGAGCTGGCGGCTCCATTCTATTTGTGTGATAATAACTTTTTCATATTAAGTTTGATTTCAATATTCTAGGGTGATTTTTTTTTATATAACTTGATCAACTCATTCAATTAACATCAACAATAACCAAATTTACTTCAGTCCCCAAAGCTGACCAAGGCTGCTATTTGATTAGACACTTACATAAATCGAGCTTAATATTTAATAACATTGTCAACTAAACTGTTGTGTTTATAGTTTAAATGTCACTCTTCTTAGCTCGTTGAGTTCTTTGATAAACAGACAAGTTGTCCTTGTCAAGTATCATGGCTAGTAATTCTGATTTTCTAAAGGAGAATTGATGTCAGCCAAGGAAATGTGACTTTCTGTCTGTAAACCTGTATTGCTGTATGAAAGAGATGTAAATGTGGCCTTAAAAATTATTTTTTTGTAAATGGAAAATCTAAATCTCTCTAGCGTAAACCTATTCCTAGCACATTTTTCTGCTTAAGGAGTTGCCTGACACAATGGAAAAAAATCACTACTAGCCTTTTTCCCTTCCTTTCCCTTCCCATTTTCTTCTAACAGCATCATAGTTCCAATGCAGTTACGAAAAGAGCAGTGCCATTTCAATGCAAAACAGGAGAGTACTGCTTATTTATGTCATCGGCAGGTATTTTGGATGTTTGTCTCTAGTCCATTTACTTCTCTCCGTTTCCTTGAGGTTTTCCTACTCCTTTGGCTTAGCTAAAACAAAAGGGTAACAGTGGAAGAAAGTCCTGAAAGCTTTTGTGGTGTTTGCTTGCCATGGAAGAGGCATCTGTTCAGACGTAGCAAGTCTCTCTAGCCCCGGTGACCATCTGCCATTGCCAAGGCACAGCCTTCGCAACGCTGGGGAGCCCCGGAAAGGGCATTAATGCACTGTAAAATAATGTCATTTCAGAGCTCGGGGAGCAACTAGCTTTTGTTATGCTCCAAAACAGTTGACAGTGGTCACTGAAGATACAAAATGTCCTGCTCTTCATAAACATCTCTGCATAGAGCAGGAGGAGGTTACCAGGCAGATCAGCAGTCTACAAAGCGCTGTTCTGCCACTGGCATTTTCTGGTGCCAGTGAAGAATCCCCACAATAAAAGGGGATTGATTAATGCTACTGTATGGAAAGTTTCCTTCTGGGTCAAGCTGCAGTCAGCATCCCCAGGAAGCATATAGTTGGTAGCTCCTCAGTTTGATCCTGGGTGGATATTGGTAGTGGAATCGCACACGTTCCTAATCCAGTTGTAAATCGGAGTAGGCTGTTTGCATTCAGCAACCCTGTGGCAACTGGTTCTTCAGGATAACTGTTAGTTACCACAAAATACCTAATAATCTTTTAATGCCTTTTTCACTGTGAGAATCCATTTTTGTTTTGGAGGAATGAGGTGGTAATATCCCTATATACTGTTTTCTTACATATAGGGATATATACACATATGTATATAGGAAATAAACTTTTTGTATTTTCCAAGTGGCTCTAGACTTCTCTAAAGCCTTCCTTTATTGGAAACTCTTCCTTCCCCTGTCCAATTAATTTGGTGCCAAAATTACTCTCAATCCTTTCTGTTCTTCCTGTGTATCAATTTTGATGAGGTGATCAAGTACAAGAGTCCAATTACAGAGTCCAAAATGTGAATGTACCATTGATTTATGCAATGGCACCATAAAAGATTATTCTTTCCCTTTTTGCTTCCTTCTAAAATTTTCTCTCTTTTAAGGAACACTGAACCGACTGTCTTGATGGATAGTCACCTCCCCTGATTTTTATTTTGAGAGATTTAAAAGTTCAATGAATAGGAAATTTTTAATTATATTTTCCAATAATTTATTACCCGTGCTGAATTTTATGTTGTGAATTATTGTGGCTCGTCACTGTACTTTCATAAGTCCTCATAAGTTTCTTTGTTTCTTGACCCCTCACCCTTCTGAGTAAAAGGAAATGCTTCCTTAATGCCTTGTATCCCTTAGTGGATCCTTAAACTTTTTAATTTTTAAAAAATGTGAACAGGATTTAATGGCATGTTTTCTCTTTATCAGAGCTTTTTGTTTCCTCTTCTCTTAAAGCACCTTTATACAGATAATAAATGTTATCCACCTATCTTTTCTGTATGTTTTACTAATACCAATGTAAAGGCCGTTTTTTGTTATTTCTGTAGGACCAGTCATATGATGGGAGCAGCTATGGTGACACTCTGTTCTGGCAGTAAATTCATGACAAATGTTGTATTTTTCTTGCACTTTTTTTTAATGTGGTAGTTGCTTCATAAATTTCAGCTGAATCCTAGACATACCAGTGATTAATCTGAAATTCAGCTTTTTTCAAGTTGCTTCGTTATTTCTCACCATGTTGTCTTTGAAAAAAACATCACTTTACCTTCATTAAGCCAGGATCATTTGAAAAATATTCTTCTATCTCCCTCTATGCTGAAGAGTGACATTAAGAGATTGCTTACTGCTTTTCTGAAGCCTTACTATTTTCCTTGGTGGTCCTTCTTATATCTAGCAGGGACTCTTCCTTGACCTTTTTATTTTTGATGATTGTGAAGAAGTATGTCTTAATGTAATTTTTGTCTAGTTTTTCTTTTTCTTCCTTAAATCTATTTTCTTAAACCTCTTCAACCAAAGATAAATCTTGTGTCTTTGGTGTTAGTCAGGACAGTAGTTCCACCTGGGTGGAATAAAGGAGTGCTTCTTTGGCAGAATTTCTCTTCAAGAGGTTTTCAAAAGTTTAACTGAGCTGTTTTTGTTTTGTTCTGCCAATGTACCTGCATGCTGAGAGTTGAAACAAGGCCACAGTAAAGGAGCATAAAATGGAAGCCAATTAAAAGTCTAAAGCATAAATCTTAGGCTATTATTCTGTGTTGCATTTCAAGCATCATTCCTCATTCCCGCAGTCTTACCCATTTTCAGCTGATAGTTGCCCCACTCCCTTTCGCCATCTCTCTCTGCATTGTCTTTGTAATGATATCTGACCACTAGAACATTTTCATTCTGTTTGGGGCCCTAGAAAACCATAATCCAGATTTTAGCTGGCTGAGCTGTGAATGCAAGAGCCTGAGGATATGGACCTTGCTGTGTTGTGGTCAGGACTGCTGTATGAGTAGGTACATCTGTGTAAGGTATCATACAGAACTAGTGAGCCCTTACATGATTCCTGCTAATACATCCTATGGGTCAGTGCCAGGCCTTTCTTGTAATTCATAGTCTTTCTGCTTCCTGTATCCCTTTGGCCTGGAAGCTAGGGGATATGCACATGTGCACACATGCACTCCTTCACATGAAAAAACTGTAATGTTTAAAATCTTCTAAAAGGCTTTGGCTTGAATTTTGGTTGAAGATTAGTGTCAATATGATTTCATTTGACTTTTACTGCTTGCCTAGTGAAAATGTATAAAAAGTAAATATATCTCAGACATGTATATGTTATGTGTGTTTGTGTTATACATCAATTTTTCATAGTTTGTCGCTTTTTCTTTAAACTGAACAAATGATACTGCCTAGCTGTCACAACGGATATTAACAGGGATGTGAAGCATGCTGAATTTAGAGAGCAACCAAACATTTGGTCATAAGGAAGCTTTCCATGTGGTGAACACACTAATAGTAAGGAGTCTCTATTTTTAGAGAAGAAAATTATGCAAGTGGAAGAACCTTTGAAGAGAAAAATCTTCCCTAAGGAAAAGGGGATCTTTGGAGATTCTGTCTTTGGCAGTCAGAGAGGGAGAACAGTCTTAACCTCCAGGATTTCTGGAAGTTGAGAAGCATGCATAATTAAGATTTTAAAACTCAGATTCCTGTTTATGCTAAAATGATCAGGCTATCAGAGAAATAATACTCCACAGATGTGATTGCACTGGGTAGAATGATTTATGTCATAAAAAGATAAATTGATACACAGAGACTGGGTAGACTTTATTGACCACTTGCAGCCCTAGGACATAACTTAGGATAGCAACATGCAAGAGAAGTTGGCCTTGTCAAAAGATCTTCTGTCTAACCTTGAAAGTTAGTGTAGGAAGGTCTTCTACATAAAATAAAGTACAGAAAACTGAGGCTTGAACAGTAGAAATCAATAATGTGATTTTTCTCTAGATATTGCAAGGTAATTGAAATTGAATATTTAAGGAAGATTGGGTTTCTCAAGTACTATTAGAAGAAAGGTATGGGAGGGTGGGATGTGTTGCCAGCGTTCCTCCTTTGTAAAATGTAAGTTTGAGAGGATGCTTTACTGAACAATTTTGAAACAACTAAAAGATACAGCTATAGAAACCAGAAAAATGCAGGACACATTTTAACACTGTGGATTTAGGCCAAATCTCTTTTAGGACTCCTCTTTCTGTACATACATCAGGCATGTTTTTACTCTCTAATAACACACGTTTTGAAAAATTCTGTGTAGAGTAACAAATTATATTATATAATTTGTCTTTAGTCCCTTAAGTACATGTTTTTTAATGCAGCAGAACTTGCACGCTATTTTCTATCATAGGTAGCAAAAACCTGTGTACTATTTACCATAGAACACAACCCGAGAAGTGCACAAATAGGGCTTTTGATGGTCCTTCCCTGCCATGAACACCAGTGGGACTGATGCCCATTGCCTGTTGTCCCTAACCAGGTAGGAGGCCTATCAGCACTATCACAGATGTGAAAGCATAAAATTAGAATCGGTAAAGCCCGTTACAGGCAGAGCAGAAAACAAGATGCGGAGGTTTGCTGCTAGCAACTCAGCTAGTTATGGGTACATGATCATTCAGAAAATACCCTTGAAAAACACATTTTAGGCTTCCAAGAATGTAGGTTGCCAGTTGAATATAGGCTTAGATGCCTTGAGGAATCACTCCCTTGCCACACTAAATTTTTTGTGTATCCTTGCATTAATAGGTTATGAAGCCTTTTCTGGCTGTCCTGCATAGTAAACAGTGATTTGTTCATTCTTTCCCCTTTGCACCAGCATTACCAGTTCAGGTAGACAGGCAGGGGCAGGGTATTACAATGCAGATTTAGAAGTCTTGCTCCGGTATGTTTTCATACAGTGGCATTTTAGTAAGAGATATTTTTATGAACATGATTGTTTAATAAGTTGCATCAGTTAAATCCCTGTATGATTTTAACACTATGGTCCTGAGGCTCCTATCTGAATAGCCCCTGTAAAGCCTATGCTATGCTTGAGATTTTAATGCCATTTTGTACTAGTGTAGCAATAGCTGTCTGATTACTGTCACTCTGAACAGACCATGGGGGTGGGAAAGGAGAAGGGGGGCTAGTGGTGGACAAACCCACGCTGGGTGGAATATCCTCAACAAAAAAAATATTTTCAAGGTGGTCGGTACAGGATGACTTAAACCTTAGCAAAAAGGAAGGATATAACTTGTTTTACTCAGGTTTAATTCAGAAGCAAAAGAACTTGGGGATCTTTGGTTGCCCTGATGCAGGTGGAAGGGAGAGGAGACAGGCTTTGGCAAGTAGTTTATAGAAGATCCAAACAAGAACGTACTTTTCATTTTTTGTTTCCCTGGATTCTACCCTTTAGAGGATAACTCACATTTGATTTATTGTCATGTTTAAACAACTGTCAAGGACTTCAGAGAGCTGTGGTTGTTTATATCAAAACATGGTGAAGTGAAATTAGTTTAATTGCTCAGCTGAATCTCTGGCAAGAAGAACCTGATATAATCAAATAACTGAGGGAGTCTTGTAACCTTAGAGGTCAGTTCAAAACTGAGCTTACACCAAATACCTGGGGGAGAGAGCTAATTCCATATCAGAGCTGCAGCCATTTGCTAAGGGAGCCTGGTGATTCAGTTTCCATAAATAAATATATGTAGGACTTCAGCTTCCTGCTTTGTTTTGACCTAAAGAAAGATTTGAAATCACTCAAACTTAAAAAAAAAATAATAAGTCTTGGAAGCCTGCATTCATGATTACTCATTTATGTGCATTAGATGCTCCAGCCCATCTGTTCTGTTGTGCTCTGTATGTTCACTAGAGACTTAAAAACATACTACTTAAATACATTAGGAAACCAGTGATTACTTTAACCAAACAAAATGATGACTTTTTTCTTACTGAATCCCTATCCAGAGATACTTCTTACATCTTATGTTAAGTAAGGTGATTTACATTCATCATATGCACTGCATGCAGGCATTGGTTTGAATCCCAATTAAGGCTGACATTTAAGGACATATCCGTGGGTGTGTGCTAAAATAAAACAATATTGTCCCAAAATTGAGCTAATAGGAGACACTGGTGACTTTTCTTACCTGTGAAAAAAGAGAGAACTTTTTTTCTAAGCTCAGAACGTGCCTTTTATTTCACAACTAGCATGGCTTTTATTTACACATTTATTTGAGGGAAGCTGTGAAGTTGCCATTTTGTGATTGTGATGACTAAAAAACACAGCTTAGCGCTCACGCTGTACTTGTATTCCTTACATGAATATATGGAACTGGTAATCCATGTCTCCTACAAAATGTACGTCAAATTTCATTAGTTAAGGCAATGGCTTTGATTTATAATTAATTACCTGTTGTGTAAGCCTTGCCTAAACTTACAGTTGGCTATGGCATCCTCTGCTATCGCTCTATTAAAAACGGAAGACACGTTAGAGAGGTTTGAAGTAGGTGAGGTACTGCTGGGAAAGGAGGGAAGAGCATTAGAAATGTTTTAAGATATTGGAAGTCTCCAGATTACTGTGACTTAATGAAATACCTGCAGGGAGTAACGACAAGCTCAGGGCTTGCTTGCTTGTTTGTTTGTTTGTTTGTTTGTTGTCCTACCTCAAGAATTAGTGCAGTTTAGTTTTTATGTTCATGATGCATTTACAGGCAAAGAAAGGAAACTATGCTTTCCTGTGGGATGTGACAGTGGTGGAATATGCCGCGCTGACCGATGACGAGTGCTCCGTGACGGTCATTGGAAACAGCATCAGCAGCAAAGGATACGGGATAGCCCTCCAGCATGGAAGCCCCTACAGAGATCTTTTCTCCCAGAGGTAAACCAAAACAAAGCTCTTTTTGTAGGATTCTTCCCTACAGCCAGCAAGGAATCCTCTTCACAGTTCATATGAACTTTGGCAGTGACTGTTTATTGAATGAACTTAGTTCTCTTCCTTCTGTGACAGCAGAGAGGTAAAAGTTCAGGCTTCAAGAAAGCTGCTCCTTCTGCTCTGTTTGCATTTGCTTAGGGGGGAGGAAGGAGGGGACTGGAAATGGCATGTGATCTCACACCACCAGGCAGCACTGCTCTGTTGGGAGAAGGGTTGGTGCCCCCAGAGCTCTTTATGGGCTAGGGGAGAGATCAAACCTCCCTGGCTCATACTGTGCTTTGCATGCTGTGTTCTTCCATGCAGTAAGCATGTAATAATGTCCCAGTTTACTCTTTAGGATGGAGAGACAGATCCAAATTTTAAATATAGTGCTTTCTCACAATAGTATAGGCAAAAATAAATGTTCACTATTGCATGGGATTGCAGACTGTGACTTCTGTGGCCATTTAGTGATCTCTGAGCTAACAGCATCTCTTTTATGTCAACATGTAACTGAAATGAAGACATGCAGTTGTACAGACCTTTGTGGCCTTCGCAGATGGTGTGGGCCTGGGTGCACAGCTCACGGCCAGAGCTGAAGCGAGCTTTCCCTTTGTCTAACTTCTTTATAAGAAGTGGTAAAACACCAGCAGCAGCTGGTCTGGATCCTCCTGATAACCAGGGACAAAGCTGCCTCAAAAGAAAGGGTTGTTAGTAAACAGCAAAAACAGTTGTCAAACCAAACCCAAAACGGATCATTCATGGAAAGAAGGGACACTTCACAAGAGGCAAAACGATGATTAATTAGCAACTGTTAACACAGTAATTCAAGCACGAAGTAACAGCATTAGAGTAAATTCTTTTGAATAAGCTGCATTTGCTGTAGCTCAAAGCAGAAGTAAATGAGTCCGTTTCTGCTTAAACAGATTTGTATTAAGTGGCTAACAAATAGTAACATGCTACAGTCTCACATTATTTTGAAATGACTGCAGAAGCGCGGCAGTGGAGTGGGTTGAGAATTTTGTTAGTGGGACCAGCTGTTGCAACTGTATAGCCAGACCAGCCATAACTAAGTGGAATGTGGTGATTTGCCTTGGTAATGTTTTTTGCATTGTAATGGGAGTTTTGACAGTCATTCATGTTTCTAAAGTTACCCAGTGACGTTTACCTGCTGCTGTGAGCAGATTGTTTTCTGTACAGTAAAAGACAGCAGAATCTCTTTCCCTCAAGATGCTTTTGATCTCAAGCTACGGTTGAGTAGAAAATGTTAACTCATCCTGTTACTACCAAAAAGTTATGTTCACAGAAATATCTATCCTAGGATGAATGGGTGGAGGATATTTGGTATTTGATATGCAGAAAAAGCAGAGGTATGAAGTTCTAGAATAGTGAATTCTGCCAGTTTCCCCTTGGAATTTTTCTCACCCAAGGACAGAAAATCTTGAATAACTACAGAGTTTCAGACAAGAATACTTTGTGGTGGTGGTGGGTTGTGGGATGGTGTTTTGAATTCTGGGACAGCAGATTTGAGAGGTACGCAACATACAGAAAAGAAAAATTGCAAAAAAAAGTATTGTTAAAGATAATACTTGTGTTTTAAAATTTCTGCAGGATCTTAGAGTTGCAAGAAAGCGGAGATTTGGATGTTCTCAAACAGAAATGGTGGCCACGAATGGGACGTTGTGACCTGAATAGCCATACCAATGCACAAACAGATGGGAAGGCACTCAAGCTTCACAGTTTTGCAGGCGTTTTCTGCATTTTAGCAATAGGCCTTCTTCTTGCATGCTTGGTGGCAGCATTGGAGTTGTGGTGGAACAGCAACCGTTGTCATCAAGAAACACCGAAAGAGGTCCATAACTTTTATTCTTATCACAATTAAAAATAGAAAACACAAAATAGAGAGCAAGTGAAAGTTGTGGGATTTAGGTGCTCTCGTACAATAAATTTGGCTTATTTTGATTTGCCATACTAAACTTTGCATATAACTTTTTGGGTGGTTGTTTCTAAAACAAACAAAAGAACCCACAAAGCCTGTCTTTTGTGCGCATGGAAGGTGCCAAACTGACAGCCCTGGAGACTAAAGTCCTCTATTTATTTATAGAGCAGATACAGCATGGGCAGCAGCAGTGCAAACTTCCCCACATTGCCCCACCAATGTGCCTCAACCCTGACCTGGAGAGACCACCTTTAGGGGTAAGAGAGTAGTTCAGAAATGTGCCCTCAGCCTCTTTGCTAAGAGTGACAGGGAGGCCAGTCATTGGCACCCAGTTGTGCCAACTGTGGTTGATGATTTTTGTGATTTAAGACCCCATCCATTGGCTGTGAGAACTGTGTCCGTACTGCACAGGTGATGCAGCTGCCAGCGGCTGGTAGCCATTTTTCTTTATGGCTGACCTAGGCTAAGTTTGAAGAGGTACATGAACAATTAAAAATAAGCAATCTAGTTATTAAATGAATAAGCCATATTGCCATGATACTGTTTAAATGCTTCCTTTCTTTTGAAATAAGTTTTATTTCTAAAACTAAGAGCCTCTGAGTAAACTGACTTGCATATGAAATACTTTACCTAGGAAAATACTTCTGAGAATGTCTTGTTTTTAAAGATTTCTTGCTGCAGTAGCAAGTGATAGTTAGTAATGCCATTATAAAATAATCAGTCCATACTCTGATCTCTCTTGCATGAAGCCTGTATTTATTTACATAGATTAAATGTTTAACAAACTAACCTCTTGTAATTTTTGAAACACTGAGGCATTTGCAGGTACTTTCATCTTGGAACAGATGTTTGTTACAAGCAAATAATAGCAGCGAGCTGTACTACAGCTGGAAAATAGTACATAGCCCATCAATTCCAATCTATGTTTCTCAGGTTGCCAGGAGTATTACAATAATTGACGTACCTATCACCTGTAAGCAATGCTGGCAAATGGGATCTGAAGTGACATGTTGCAGTCTGTGATGTTGTAAAATATTTATCAGTAAGATTCCACTCTTCTGAGTTCCTACTTCTCCCATTTGAATTCATCCATCGAGGGTTCAGTGATAAACATCTGTGTCATGTTTGTGGGACAAAGCTGCAAAGTCCCTTGCCTGTGGCTCCACAGCGTGTAATAGTGAAAGGGAAACGTTGCTAAAAGGAAGCATGTCTCCGCTGTGCACAGTGCAGCACTCCAAAAGCAGGCACAGGGAGAGCAGAAGTACATAGTGTTGCTTATGAGCAAGCTTGCTGATGAACAGAAAAGCGTATTGAGTTGTTTGTTATCTTTGGTTGGACACTGTAGCATTTTGCCCTGCTGCCTTGCAGAATTCACTCCTGCAGTAAATCTGGAAGCCCCTTTCTGCATTAACAGTGCTCAGGCCTAAACCTTGGTAGCAGATAGCTCACTTTCTGCTGCGAACACCTGGTGGGGTAAGGGGCAGGGATGTGGTTTGAAGCGTCCTAGCGCTGCATGTGCACAAGCATTTGTCTTGGCATACTCTGGAGTCCATTCTCCTCTCTATGCTCAGGGACTCACCCTTGTGCATCTTTGTAGAGTGAGATGAGAATATGCCCCAAAGGCAGAGTTGCATATAGGTAAGGTGAAATATTTCAATCACTCTTTTATTGCAAGGTGTTTTAAATATTCAGTTTTCATCTCTGAATAAGAATCTCTCTTCCTGTTCTTAAATATTTTCTTTTTTTTGCCTATCCCTTTTATGTCTCTTTTTATATCTGTAACAAGAATTAGTACAGATCCCTGCCCTCTCCACTCCTCTTAGCATTATTTTTTCTCCCCTTGCTATTCCCCTCCTCCTTCCCCTTCCCTGCAGTGCATTCTAGATAAGGGTTGCTCTTCACATCCTCTTTTGCAGTTTTCATGACAAACAAAAAATACTTTCAAGCTTTTTTTTTTTTTTTAGGCATGCTAAAGTTATCCATATGGTAGAGCTGTACTCAGGAAGATCACCTATGCGTGGGAATGGATCTGACCTTGGAGCACAGTCAGTGTAGGTTAAGCAAGATGAATTAACCCCAGGCACAACACACGCGAGCAGGCTCAGGAAAGGTTAGCCTTGTGGGTGCTGTTGAAAGAGAGGGAGCAAAGTCAGTGGGAGTCCTGGAATGAGCAGGCAGGTGTTAAGGTTGAAAGAGAAAGTGAGTGTTCCCAACAAAGGGCAGATGGATGAGGTTCACCAGGGAGAGCCAGCGGAGGAGGAAAGCGTACGGACGGCCCAAGGGGCAGGCGGGCCTGAATGTAAAGGGGGTCCTGGAAAGGGCCGCTTGGTGCACTGAAATGCAGGGAGCTAAAAGCATCGCTGGAACAGGTCGGAGTAGCTGGAGAGAAGGGTGACCATAAAATATACTTAGGTAAAGTAGTCAACAAGTGTAGCAGATATTTATTGGTAGATCAGGTAGCAGAGGTATTTTATTTATGTACTGATGAGGAGGGAATGAAGTGGAATTGCTGAAGGCTACTGTAATCAACATGAGAAACGCAGTTTCAGAAGAGACAGTGTTGTATGGATTGGCTGATGATGTTTAAAATATTTATGGAAACCAGGGTTCAAAAGTTTGGAAAGCACTGGATCCAGGGGTAAGGGGAACGCTGAGTGCAGGAGGACCCCGCTGCCAGAGCAGCAGGAATTGGGAACGATAACTGAGCTGTGGGGACCCCAAGTGAAAAGAGGATGTGATTTCAGGAGGAGTGTATTTGGGGATAGCTCTTTTCTGCAACTATGTATCCTCCAGCACTGCTACAGCAATAGTTGCAACAGAGCTACAGCATGTATGATGTATGCAAAACATGAAAATCTGCCTCTTGGCAGCATCTGATACTCCATCCAAGTCTTTAGTTCAGTAACAGCTGTAGACTTAAGTCATGCTGCTGATTTGCTTTTCCTTCTGCTTTTGGGAAGCCTTTGGAAAAACAGGAGTGCTGTGGTATCACCTAAAAATTGTGCAAGTTGGATTTTTTCCCTTGATCATTTCTGCTGAGAAAGGGCTGATTCTCTGGTAGCCTAAGATGATACGTAGACTTTGGTAGTCACCTCGTGTGGAAAAATAACAGCATCCTCAATAATAACCGTCATGAAACAGCAGAAAAGGAGACAGTGCTTTGGCTACTGTGACCCTATGCTATTAAGAGCTTTGTAAATCAATTGTAGAAAATTAAAATGGATCCAGGATTCGGTGAGGAGCCATCATAAGTTGTGGAGCTCCTGTGTAACGTTTTCTCTTGGGCTTGACCCACGCACTAGGATCATGCACTAGTGCCAGCTCGACAACCAGAGATGTTGGGAAGACAAACGCCCAGTCATGACAGGGCTGGGCAGCCTTACTGACTGCTGCAGAGGGAGAGAGCGCTTTTTAGAGACTGTTGCTCGGTGTGTCCAGGGTCAGTGTGAAGTCTGTGCCCATAAGAATGGGCACAGCCTTCATTAGCGTTGGAGAAACGCTTCCAGCTGCGATTAAGGTGTTATTTGCCAATTCCTTGTGTTTTCCTCTTCCACTTTGTATTCCTTCGGCTTTCGTGGAGGTCAGCCTGAGGCAATACATTGAGGTGTTCAAGGACTCAGATGTCTGTTTGGTATAAATTACAACTCTTAATTAGGATGAGTGAAAAAATGCAGTGTTAACTACATAACTGGGGAGACAGGAAATCTGTTTTTAAAATCCCAACAGCATAACTTGGACTTCGGCGTTAATTTGATCTATGTTTGTAGAGTCTTTACAGGAAGAGTTATGTCAGACAGAGACTACTTTCAATTAGAAGAATATTGAAACTGTTTTTTACATTCTTTGCTTACCAACAAAATCCCCCTGGCCCCCTCCCCCCAATTAAAAAGTAATACTGTTTCCACCCATTAAGTCAGTTTATGAAGATAAACCTCCAGGAAAGATGGACTTCCTTTACTTTCCCAAAACATACACTTAGTTGCTTTCGTCTCATAATTTTGTTGTGCAAGGAACAGTGAGATTTCTTGCTAGAAGAATGAAGGCTGCATTGATTTTTTTTTTCCCCCCAAGATGTTAGTATAGGATATTTTTATTCTATTTGAAGCAGATTTATAAAAATGATTCTAATGTTTTCTTCTGTAAGAACCTTAATGTGATGCCTTCTAATGCTTAACTTCATCCTTACCAAATCAAATTAACAAAAGAAAGATTAGCTCCAATGGCATTAGGAAAATTGTATACTTGCAATGCCATGTCAGGTTCTCCTATTAGGGCTCATGTTTATAATCTATTAAAGCTGGAAAGATACTGAGTAATGTTTAAATTCTGTTATTTATTTCCAATTATTTCAGAGAAATTTATATTTGGTCATCTTTTTTGATTAGATTTTCTAGAATTTATCATCATCCTCTTCTAATTACTGTTAAGCCCAACCATCCTATACCCACCATGAATTTTTGCCAGCTCATACATCTGTCTCTATGTATTAAAATATTGAATTTATACAACTGCTATTCAGTCTGCAATACTTGATACCTAATCTTTTGACTCTGATAAACTTCAGAAATTTGGGGAGTAGTAAAATAAAAAATGAAAATTAATATTCATTTTGGACTCCCTGTTCAGTCACTCTATGTTCCTTTTGAATAACTGAGCAATCAGGTAAAGATATTTAAACCTGGTAGCCTGGAAATGTGGAGCTTTGAATAGTTGTCTCTGGATGTATGTATCTTCTTGCTGTGAGTCCTGTGCATTTATTTCATGATCTCAGTAAACTCAAATATAATTTGGGTCATTTAACTGCCAAGGGCTTTCCCACCTCATCAGGTTGTTGCTATCTTTTATTTCACTTGACAGACTGAAAGACAGTTTTCAAATGATCGTTGTCATTATGATTCAGTATAGCTGCTTACTTTACTGGACTCAGCAGCATCTTCTGTGCTTTATCAGCTGTGTTGTACTGCACTTTACTGTTCCCCTTGAAGATTATTACTTCTGAGTTCTCTTCAAAGCTATTAAGAAATGACTCCTTGATTGTCCACGTACTGTACTCCAAAACAATGAAAACTTAGAAGCAAAGATAAAATATCATATTACTTGTGGAGAAAAACATTGAATATCTATAATTTTCACTATGTCCAAGACGTACTCACTAAAAACAAATTAACAGGCAACCTCATGTCAAGGAAGATTAGTCACTTTAGGATATATAGAATGATTTGTTTGCTGGGAACTGATACTTGTTGCATCTTCCCTAAAAGAGGGGACTTGATCCATTTATTGTTAACGCAGCTCCTGAAAGACAGTGTTAAAATGATCTCAAGAAATTCTTGATTTGATTCTTTCTTAGCTTGAATAATTTGTATTATAAATCAGAAATATATTTTCTCCAAATAGACTGCGCAACCCCTAGCAATGAGTGTTTCAGCAACTGCACCCGGTGTGTTTGTGGTCTTGTATTGCATGGAGATTTAGGTTTTTTACAGGATAAGAAATAGCATCGTTTTCTACATACTGAATTGCTACTAGTCATTGCCTCATAACTTGTTTCTCCATTAACTCTACTCCTAAGAGTGGAGATAGATCTGTCAAACCACATATTTACAGTTCTTTAACAATCCCAGTCTTTGCAGCTTAGTTAGTGATTTCTTAACTTCCTGATTGTTCTGCAAAATCACTCTACTCAACAGACTCTCTTCTCCGTTTTACTTTTTTCTTTTTTTTTCTTTTTTTTAATGATTAAAAGAGGGCAGCAACTCAGGTACTGTCCAGAGAGGTAACAGAACTTATGTACTAGTGACATAGTCTTACCATTACTGTTTTCCTGCTACTCCCAGCAAAACAGTTTTTTGAATGTTATTGAATTTCAGAAAGTCTAAACTCCGCAATACTTTCTAACTCTACAGGATAGTGGGAGGTAGCAAAATTCCACTAAAAATTGTTAAACGTACCTTGGCAATATGCAGGATGAAAGACAGAAAACCTGCATCTCTGGCCAGGGCAGCCTTTATATGATCTGCCTTAAGTTCCCCTGTTTCCATTTTGATGCTGCACAAATTCCAGCCTACCTCAGAAATCTGTACTTCCAGCTTTAGCCATCTGAGAGTTACCCACTAGGCCTCTTCTTTGGCATTAGAAGAATACGAAACCCAGTGTACCTCAGAAGTGGAAATATGAGCTAAGAGATTCGAGTCCAATGGAACAAAATTTGTCCCTGCTCAGAACTGTGATCTGCACCGCATTCGCCTCACTTCAGTTCTCCAACCAGTTCCTATTCCATGGCAGCCAAGGCCCTTCTACACCTTCAGCATGGTGTCAGCAATGTTGGTTTTGATTATTAAAGAGTCTTATGCTTACACCATTATTTTCACTTTCCTTGTTGTCCTTTCCTTTGTCATTTCATTTACCTTGTCTCCTTTTTGTTGTTATTTTTTTTATCTGGCAATGTGATTTCCCCTGGGATGGTTCCTTTTGAGAATGAAAGGAAACATGAGATCATCAAACTGATATTTTATTTTCCCTTCATTGCATGTCCTCTATATTTTATCTTGTTTTTTTAAATTATTTTTTCTGTACTATATGACATGTCTGAAATCTTTGTACATGCTTTGCTCAGTTGCATATGAATGATCATTTGTTTGTACCACTGTATTGTGTTCTACTTTTCTAAGAATAAATAAAGTTTTCTGGGGAAAATAAATAATGCAAACATTGGCAAGATAATGCATTTTAATGCCATTTAGAAATTCAGTTTCAAACTAACTTTGGTTATGATAATCTGAGAAACTTCATTTAACTAGTGTCTTTAAAGCAGCAAAGTGGTGTTAGGAATCAGTCATCCCAGAGTGCGAAGTTTGATGTTATGGGATGACAAAGTACAAATGGGGAGAATTAGTTACAGAAAAAAGAGGAGGATAAATGAATTGCCTTGTACAGAAACTGGCAATAGCTGAAAGGGCATCTTAACTAAATGTTGGCTATTTACATGAGTGAAGAAACAGGATTTTCTCCTTAGAAGTCCTTAACAGTGATGCAGATACTCTGTAATATCTGGGCACAGATAGTGTGCTCATCCAGAATCCACTGAAATCAGTAAAGTCTTGCTGTTGATCAGCCCAGATTTAGGTCAAGGCCGTAATGGATTTAAAAATGACGTGTCATCCCCATGGTTAATGACACTGGGCCCAGGCCTCTGCTGGCCAAAGCAGTACTGAAGCGTTCCAGGGCAGGTCCAGCATATTTCCCTAGGTGCAAGGAAGGGATTTTTGTGTTTGGTTTAATTTTTCTCGGAGTCACGTAAGAAAACTGTGCTAATAGGATTCTTAAGGATATGATCTGGACTTAGCATAAATTTAGAAAAAAAAAAATCCTGAACAGAAATAAGCATAAAAAATGACTGTTGCAGTACAGGGAACCCTGAAAGAAACAAACTGTTTAAAGTTCCAGTTTGGTAATGATTTTAAGTACTTGAATAAGTTGCGTTACGTGACCTGTCCCAGAGAATTTCTGTGGTTACTCGTGTGCTTGGCATGAGCGTATGTGTTTTACTGAATTGGAGCCTTAATGTGCCTAGATTCTTTTAGATTCTTCACAAAATGTTTACAGAACTCACGTTTGTATATGTTATCTCAGCCTACACTGGTATTTTAAAGTTGATTTTTTGAGAGGGTATTGAATGTTTAGCAATAATAAAATCATACGTTTCAGTAAAAGTTTAAAATAAAAAAAACATAAAAAATGACTGTTTTCTCAAGATTTTTTTTAGTTCTTGTGGTTTGTAAGGTTCCCTAGGCCTTGATCCAACTAAACATTTAAGCATGCACATTAAATTAAGAAAGAGTTTGATCCTGACCTCCCTTAAATCAATTAAAAAACTGCCATTCATTTTAATGGTAGAATCAAAATTTAGTTACTTTGAAACCAACATATATAAAGCACAAACCAAAAGCTACTTGTGTACTGAAGTAATTTGGTGAATGGGTCTACAATTTCTCTGCAGCAAAAACTGTTTAGGAAACATAAGATGGTATATTTTAAATTTAAACAGCTTCTTTTAAAAGGTGTTGACTGTACCTCATCCTGAAGAAAAAAAAATTAGTAATTTGCCACATAATAATATTAACTAGCAAGCAGTAAATCTTTTTATCCCTTGAATTTAAATCATTTTATAATACCTGAAATAAGCTATGTTTCCTATTCTCAATATAAACAAAATATTACGGATCCTAGGTACTAATATTGTGGAAAATATATCAATTCTTCTATAAAATTGGAATGTTTCCTCTTGATTTTAAGTTCAGAACTGTATTTTTAAGCACTTTTGTAGAAAAGATCTGATTTACTCAATGTAGTAAGTACTATTTTCAGAAGTATTCAGTATCCAACAGTTCTCTTCTGGGAGACTGGTGGCCAGATTTTCAATATGCTGAACTATTTTAATGATTTGGCCACTTTTTTTCTCATGCCAAAATAGGAGCTTGGGTTGTTTCCTAAATATAGCCCCAAATGAAGATGCTGAAACCTTTTGTAAATTCAGTTTTTAATTGAAACATTTTGGCTAATAGGAGTAATAGTTTTCTGAGGCTTTCAAATAGCTGAAACGAGTGGAGAAGAGAGGCTATGCAAGGCAGCTGCTGGTGGGTGAGGAACAGGCTGTGGAAGCATCTCCTTGTGTCTCCTGTGCCAGCTCGCTTTTGTACTCCTGACGTCATAGGAAAAATGAGATGTTCTGAGATTTGGATTTGAATAGGCTGGAGTGGCGAAGGAGGAGGATGATAGAGCAATCTGTTATGCCTGATGCTCCACTGGAGTAAATCAAACTGTTAAAGTGTAGCACTGCTTTGCTTTGGGCTCAGTAGAGTGAAAAATTGCATCCCTTATGAACTAGATAATAATTTAGAATTTAAAAGCTGTTGAAAGTGATGTAAAGAATCCCATTACTTTTATTGAGTTTTGGAACAGAACCTTAGTGAATTTAATCTTTATTTTGTCAAAGAATACTCTGTACCCTCACAGGGTCATTTTAGATGTAACAGGTGAATTCTGAAAACAGCATACTTTTCAGGGCTGTCCTACTCAGCCCTGCAGTGGCTACAATTTACTATTTCAAACAAGAAATATAAAAAGTTTGTTAAAATGTTTGTTAAAAAGAGTGAAATATTAAATACAGTATTAGCCTCACTATTTTGAACGTTCTTTTTCTCCTCTCATCTTCTTTCCCTTTTCTGTCTGGAGATGGCCAATGATGTGAGGTTGGGCCTCAGAAGCCTGGTGAGAATTTATAACGAACATGCAGATAACGGGTTTGTTGTTGAAAATGCCTGCAGAGATGAATCCTTGCTAGTTTTCTCCTCCTCTCCCCACCCTGGAAGCCCCCTTGAACCTGGCCTTCGTGTTGTTGTCAATGCCTGTGACTATACAGCGCGCAGTGTGTGCACAGTGAAGGTTTCCCCGCGTGCAAGCTCTCCTTTCTCCTGAGAGAGTCCCTTTCCAGAGACTCTGGCATGCTCATCAAACACCATTCATCCGATACTGCATTTTGCTGCTTGTGTTGGAAAATGTTACTGTGCATTGTCCTACTATCCTGTCTCTTTTAACCTCATGAAAACTGTGGAAACATTTGTGTGACGTGAACCAGTCATTCATTTTCTTTGTGGTTGAGTTACCAACGTCTAATGCTTGTGAACCAAGGTTGGTAAGCATTTTAAAGCTTGGATACCTCAGCATGAGGTCGAATGCCCCCTCTTGTAATGAGTGATAAACGAGGATGCCAATGCTGCCTCTTACCTTGTGGGTTTGAGTCTGCTGTTGGTTGTGAAGACCAGCCCATATTTCCCTGTGATTGCACTTGGTTCATAGGTTATAATGAATGTGGGAGTGCCTGTGGGGCAGGCTGTGCTGCCTGCCATCACCTGATTTCCCGCTGATGTCATGTGTCCTGCATATTTATTTACCCAGCGCCGTATTATGGGGATACAGCTGAAGAGAAAAAGTAAAAAAGGGCTACAGATGATGAGTTGGTTTAAATTGGTATGCTTCAATGGCCTGGTGGGGAGCTTGCTCTTGGGGCCTGTCCTGGCAAAGCTTGCAGGCCTGGAGAACGGGACAGTCGTGGCTGTCCGTGGAGTTAGATCCCTGGCTGGCTGTGACCTCGGGTTAGATAAAATTGACCTGGGAAAAGGGGACAAGGTGAGGGTGGGAAGATAAGGACTACTTCATGAAACTCCTTGCTACTGTAGCAATTCATTAAGTCAGTGTCACTTTGTTGGTCTTTGGCTTTTTTGCAATAATTTTTTATCTTTACAAATCACGGGCATTTTCTGGCTGTGAGAGGGTAGGAGAAAACTTTGGTAATGTATTTGAAAGGATTTTTTTTTTATCACATTGACATCATCTTTGCAGTATTCTTTTACTTCTCGCTTTTTTTCGGATTTACTTTCACTTAGAAGGGAAAAGAATATTAATGTCTCTTCATAAAAGAATTCCTGCTCTCTGGGGAAGGGGAGAGCACCTCTTAGTGAATAAGGTAGTCTCTTGTACATAGTTTCCAATGAAGTTTCATTTTTTTGAAGATTACACATGCATTGAAATTAATATATTACAAAACTATCTCATTGCTTTTATGTGTTCAGTTGGATATAACAGTCTACTGGACCTCAACCAATGTCAGTCTCAATGCGTTATTCTAACAGCTGTTTTATGGATGATAGCTTAGTTAATAGCTAATTTAAAATACATGGTATTGTTTCCACTTATGAGAGCAGAAGCTTGATTGCAGAGTTGGGCCTATTTATAAAAGTAGTTTTTCAAGTAGGCTCTAGAGGTGCATCTCTACTTATTTTTAATAAGATACTGTTATGGTCAAACCGGCATCTAGCAGAGTACACTCAAAAACCACTCAGCAAATTTTATGTAACATTAAGTGCTATTTGACTAGGTTAGTTGCCTGTGTTAAATTAATGACAGCAAACATGCATCATCACTGCATCTGTTGGCACATCTGTCTGCGCATCACTGCGTTGTCCACTGCAGAATCTCTAAAATAATAAGCGTGGCAAAATGAGTTGTATTAAAAAGGAGTTACTTGTTTCAGTCTAACACAATACTATGTTGTTGTTGTTTTGCAGTACATCTATTACATATATCATTACTGTTTTTTCTTCCTGAGCAAGCCAGTTATGTCTGTTTTTGCCACTCTGTCAGAGCATCCTGGAATAAATTAGAATTATGGCGTTACATACACAGTAGATGCAGCTGAAAGTAATGATAATGACCCTGGATGAACACAGGATTTGAAAATAAGTCTTTTCTTAAACAAGCATACATATGTAGAACTGTCCCTCCTGCATTTCTCCTTAACAAACTGAATGTTGAAGTCGATGATGGCTGAAACACTACAGACAGAGCTTGGGAGCTGGGGGCAGCTCTCTGTTTCCGCGCGAACAAAGGAGACTTGTCTGGGGATGTCTGAGCGTGGAAACTGTCTGTTAACGTTTCATTTCTTTACTTTGTTTTTCAATTATGCAGTTTGTCCGTCTGAGCATGAACGTGTCTCGGAAATGCTTCACTCATCCCATCATTTTGTGTCATTGATACCTTTCTTTCTGAAAGCACGCATGAGTTAAGAGGTATTAGTATGTAGATGTGGTGCTGAGGAGCAGAGGAGCTCACCAGGACTCACCGAGCCTGTGACCAGGTCAAGGTCAGGGCTGGGAATGTCTTTCCAAGCCTGGGGCTTGGTGTGAATTTTGAACACCTGTCCTGATCACAGAATTGCCTTTACTTATTTTCTGGAATAGTTCTTTCACAGAATGAAAATGTAATATTAACATTTATCTCGGTTTTGTTTCGTTCTCTTGAGAGATTATCCTTCATATTGTCACCCAAAACAGTAACAAACAAACAAAAAAACAGAAATGTTCCATGATTGATGGTTAAGACTCTAAAAGACCTCAAGCATTTTTTTCTGCGTATCTCCTGAGGCTTATTAAGAACTGCATTAACAGGCTTTTATTACTTGGCACAGTTGTCTGCCTCTGACTGAGAGGTATCAGCACATTCACGATAGTCCCTCAGTGCATGTGCCTGTCAGCCCATTTTGGCTACATTTCTGAATTTTCAGTGCTCAGTATTTAGTGTCAGGACCATTAGTCTTTCTTCTCCTCTAGTCTAGCGTGGCTTTTTGCATGTGTTGGATGCAGATGCAATTTTTGTCAGTTTGACAGTTTTTGCCACAGTTTCAGCATCAGACTTTCTCCAGATATCTGACCCTTCTTTTGCAGGGCGGGTTGTCTCCTTCTCTGGACTTACTAAAATTTTCATCTTTTGAAGTGGCTTCTCTTGAACTTCGTGATAAGATGAGAAAAATCTTGAGCAAGAACAAGAGGCCACCTTAGTTTCTTTAAAGAAAATGTTTTTATCTCAAACCTTCCCTTTGAAACCCCCCAGGCATTGCGAGCCCGGCAATTGAAGAGGAGCACATTTGCATTACCTGTGGGTGCAGTGACTTAGGCGATTTCTGGCCAGCAGCTCCTCTCCAGCACTCAGGGAGACATTTCTCAAATTTGACGACATTAACTGGCTCTGAATCTCCCAGATAGTTTCATATTCTTCCAGTCTGATGGCCAGCGTGTTTTTCATGGAGCCCACCGTCAAAAGTCACAGAAAGTAAGCTAGAGAAAATACTGATTACTCTTTAAATCATCCTACCTGCATTTCCGTCTGACCGTAATTTCTCCCCACAGAAGAAGGCTTAACCTAGCCAGCCCTGAAAGGAGTCGTGGTGCCTTGCGCTGGCTGCCACGCGGCGTCAGTCCTTCCTAGGCCGTTCAGGCAAGCGATGATTCCTGATCCGGGGAAACGGTTGTGACTGAGCGCTCCCGCTGCCGGTCAGAGGCCACTGGGCCTGTCTGTCTTGACCGAGTGCTCGGGATGTGTCAGAAACGTGCCTTTCATTTGCCCTTACAGAGCTCAAACTCACTGGGGAAGAATGACATTTAGATTGGTATTTATGAATAAGATAATTTCCTGACCAGAAGCAATGTTTGCTTAGCTGTTTTCCTTAGGCTTGAGGCGGATCAGCCTGTGTTTATAATTCATTTTCCTTGCATGTGGTATTTTTCCTTCCCTTCACTGATTAATTTCTTCTACTGATCTATTTGGAGTATAACATTAATATTGAAAATAAAGTTATAAAGGCAGTCAAGGAAAAATATTTATCTCTTTCTGGCAACACAGGCATATACATTTATCCAATGTAGCAACATGTGAAAACTGGAGTTGAATTGGCGTAAGACATCGGAGATGTGACATATTACAGCATTAACTAAGTTTTGCATGTCAAATATAAGAAAGAAAGAGAGAAAACCTTCAATAGTTCTCCTGTCACAGAGACTGAAGTATTAAGTTTAGAGCCAATTCGTCTGTGTTTTGAAGAGAACGGCACAGGGCAAGAGCCAGAAACTTGTGTGAAGGGTCTCTGCTCTTCCCCAGGCCCAACCACCCCAGCTGCCCCCCTGGGAGGGGGCCTGCTCCTGGCACTGTCCCTCGGGGCCGCCTGCTGCACATGGAGCCTTTCCCGTCCCTCTCCCTGACAGTCACTGCTGTGTGTTACTTACCAGTAATTCCTAATTTAGGATTTAAAGTTATTACTGTTCCCTATTGAAATTATTTATTTTTTAATACTATTTTGTATTAATTTATTGTTTTTGATTTATTATTTCTTGCTAAAGAGAAATGAATGCAAAAATAGAGAATTAAGCAGCAGTCGCAGTGTCAGCTTGAAATGCTAGATTACCATTTCACAATTAAGCCTCAGGAAATGCAAAAAAAAAAAAAAAAGCAAACCCAACCAAGTGCACAAAAATTATAACAAATGGCTCATACTTAATGAGAATTATAGAACTAAAAATCAAGGAGAATGCTGAGGTGACAAGGAAGCAAAACACCATAACTTTTAAGGTTTATGCGTCTGGCTTTGTTACCATTTAACCCTTTCCATTTACCTTGTTACACTTCAGTAACATATGTTTTGTTATAGAATTTTCCAGGAGACCAATAGAGGAAAAAGAAAGATTAGGTTTACAAAATTTACTAATTCCTCAAGCTTCACTTGTAGAACCAAAAATTTCTTAAACGTCAAGAAAACTGTCACTAAACCTGTGATCCTGGAAATCTTAGGACGCAAGGTCGTCTTCTACTATGTAAGCAAAAACTAATCTTGTCAAATGTTTCTGATTTTTATCTTAGCTTTTTAAAAAGCATTTGAAAAATCATTCATTCAACATGAAGACAATTTTGTATGAAGCTTGACATTTTGTTTTTTAGCTGCTCATTTAATAAGATGAAGAAAAAGGGAAGAACCTTTAAAAATGTGTTTTTATTATTCCTCAGAGGCAGAGTTGCTTTCCTTAACCTTTACAAACATTTTCTTTTAACATCAGAAGGAAGGAATAATGTGAATGTCTGGGCTCTTGGAAGCTAATAAAAAAAATTCTCTGATCTTAATAAGGCCAGAAAGTTGTCCTTAACACAGAATTTTTCAAAGAGTTAGAGGTATGCAAATGAAATCCCCACTCCCCCTCCTAAAAAATAAACCCCAAGCATTTATTCCTCTACTTAGTCATAAGTGTTCTCTAATTTACAAATTTATTTATGTTTATATCTTAAAAGAACTAATCTAAACATAACAAGAATGAATTCATCCTTTGAATTTTATGATCCTTTGAGCACGGATGCTGCAAATGAAGGGTACACTTCATTCACAAATGTATTTTTCTTCTGCAAACAGGTAATAACTTCAGGCTGCAAGTACTGAAACTGTGCCGGTCCCACTGGGTTGGCTAGTTATCCCAGTCACTTTATTTTTGTTCCTGTAGCAAAGCAGTGTGGAATGCACTGAGGATGTGTTTGCACTCAAAAAATACAAACAAATAAAATGTTGATGTGTGTTCTCACTTGAAGTGATCTGATGGAAGTATTAGTATTTGGTAAAAGCTAGCAGAGCTCAGGAAAACACAAATGAGTCATGAACATTTCTCCACAGTCTTATTCAGGGAAATTCGTTCTCCCAGTATCTGCTTAGTTCTAACCTGAATTCTCTACGGTTTCCTTCTCGGGTTGTAGGGCTTAGCAAGAATACGGGTCCTAGAAAACTAGCATGTAAATTCAGGCATTTAAATCAAAGCTGGCAGCACCTTTGATTTGCACAGAAAAGGGAGAGGAGCCCTGAACACCTCAAGAAGCATCATATTATGGGATCCTTGCAGTTAGCTTTCTTAGACATGATGTCATCATGCGCTGCTGTATCAGAAGGCTGCAGATGAGCAAAATACTGCAGCAAAGCTTTTATTGGTGGACAGTTGAGGAAAAACAGCAGTAAGTGTCCAGGCTGTTAGGCAAAATGAACCTGTCCATGTAAGTAGAGATGTTATTCCCACCTGGGAAAATGTAGGAAAACTTCCCACGCTTGCCCTTCAGTCCACAGTTTTATTTCACGGAATAGAAACAAATAAAATCTATGAATTAAATCCATGTAATCCTCTGGCCTTTATAACACAAATCCTTAATTTACTAGCTATGGAGTTTATGAAAGAGCCTCTGCCTTATCTTCGACTTAATGCATTGTCAAACTTACTGAATGAAGAGGCTGATAATTCAGGTATGGCTGTTTTTAAAAAGGACTGTAAACTAATGTAGCTGCAGTAGCTATCTGATCAAGCATTGTGTGGTCTCTTTCTGCCACAAAAGTCTATTTTTTATTTATTGTCCTTTGATTTTCTCTAATTCAAAATTATTGGATTAGAGGATTTGACTGAAAAAGCAGTATTTAAAAAAATAGCGTGTGCCAGTTTTTTTGGTGAGGAAGGTGTTATCACCAGAGTTCCTGGGAGCTGCACTGGGAGTTTGGTGGATTTTTTGATGTAAATGAACTAGGAATAGGAATCCTCTTTCCATTGATTTACAAGGATGTGCCTCCTGCAGCTCAGCCCTGTAGCTGTTGAGCAGCTGCTCTCCAGCCGAAATCAATGAGGATTTAACCTAAGCTAAGGACACTGGTTTGGGTTCATCAGCATGTAACCGTGTTATCCAGTTTCAAATCCTTGCATAGATCAACAAATCCTATGGTTCCTTAATAATGTAGAGGTGGCTTTAAGTCAGAAGGTTAGACTCAGATCTGTACTCAACATTGCTGGGAATTGAGGGCTTTGGAGTTGACTTGATTGTCAGTGCATGAAGGCGAATTTTCATAGCAGTGGGTAGCATTGGGTTGTTACTGTAACTCTCCGTGCTCCACCTGAACCCCGCTAGGAAAAGATGACGAGGTGTGGGCGGCCCTGAGTCACCCCTGCGCTTCTCTGTTCCCAGAGCCTCGTCTTTGGCATGAGTCAGAGCATCTCTAAGGCTCCTAGTCTTGGGTTTAACCAGCTTCTAAGCATATGTAGGATATCCCACAGGTAACACAAAAGTTTCAGATTGCCCCGTTTCCTAGGCAAGGGTTTCCCTGGCTGTCCGGTGTAATTGCAGATTTTTGTCAAACCAGAGGATTTCTCCAGTCTCAGGTCTGCTTGCCTTTTGTAGATGCTTTGTTGCAAGTCTGCTGTATATTGTGCTTGCATCAAGTAACTGCAGCTGCAGATCACAGCTGTGCTGTGTGACATATAGGGAGATGATATCATATACTACCTTTGTGTTGGATATACAACGCTAGCTATTAAAATCCAGCCATACACCATCCAGGTGGTTGACTCTACCCTGCAAGTTAGCAAGCTGCTTTCCTGAATGCAGCGCTGGTGCGGTAAACACCGTGCTGGAGGGCTTGGCTGCCTCAGGTTGCACAGGCAGCTCCCGGGCCGTGTCTCCTCCTGGAACCTGGAATACGTTGGGCAAGCGGTACCAACGGCCAAGTCACAAACAGATGCGAGGCAGCTCGCAGCTGGCCACGCCGCTGTTCGAGCCCGGGCGGACCCTGCTCTGGCCAGACTGTGGGCGCGTGAAGCCGTTGCCTGGAGTCAGCGAGGGCATGTGCGCGCGCACGCAGCAGTCTAGCTGCCAAACCCGTTGCACACCGCCGGCGGTGCGGGGCGCGGAGCGAGAAAGGTGGTTTCGTTCGGACTGACTGTGCTGGTTTTCTCCTCAATAGGATAAAGAAGTGAACCTGGAGCAGGTCCACAGACGCATGAACAGCTTGATCGACGAAGACATCGCCCACAAGCAGATCTCGCCGGCGTCCATCGAGATCTCGGCCCTGGAGATCGGCGGCATGCCGCCCGCCCAGACCCTGGAGCCAGTGCGCGAGTACCAGAACACGCAACTTTCCGTCAGCACCTTTTTACCAGAACAGACGGCGCACGGCGCCGGCAGGACACTCTCGGCTGCCTCGGGCAGCAACCTGCCGCTGCCCCTCAGCAGCTCGGCCACCATGCCCTCCATACAGTGCAAACACAGGTCGCCCAACGGGGGGCTCTTCCGGCAGAGCCCGGTGAAGACGCCCATCCCCATGTCGTTTCAGGCCGTGCCGGGGGGCGTCATCCCCGAAGCGCTGGAGCCCTCTCACGGAACGTCCATATAGCCACCACAAACAGACCCACAACCAGCAGAGCTTTTTAATACCACATTGAAAACAGAAAACAAACAAACAAACAAAAAAAACCCAGACTCTTACCTTTTTCTTGTATATATCTGTAAATAACGAAAGAATGAAGTGGGGTAAAAGTGTATTTTGAATATTCCCAATTTTCGAAGTCAGTAAAAAACAAAACAAAAAAAAAGCAAACAAAAATGTATGAATGACTTTGTAAATTTTGTTCTATATGAATAAAAAGGCAAACTACTTGTGATCGTTCTCAAGTGCCAAAGAAGACCAGTTACTGGGACTGAGGGCCGTACAATTTTTTTTCATGGATTTCAACATTTATTCCTTTACTTTTTTTTTTTAGAGCAAAAAAAAATTTACCCATTTCTCGCTAGAAAAGTTCACCATGCTCAGACCTCTCGTTTCCTCAGAACCCTATTTTATAGTCAAGATGGCAATTCACTTGGAGAATTTAACGGCTGGTATTAGCAAAGCAGTAACCATTGTTTTAAACCTGAATTATAACTAAAATCCAACAAACAATAAACAGAAAAAAACTGAACTTTTTCCATCTAACAAGGATTTAAATCTCCACACAATTTCTAAGTTAAAGCACAGGATTACTGAATTGTGTTTTTACATGTGTACTGTGCTGTGTGGCTCTTTTTATTTAACCTTCTGTGTTATATATATAATATATATATGTTATATATTATATATATATAAATGCTTTGGTAAATCAGAGGTTTCAGGTTATGGGTGAAGCTTTTAAGAAAAAATTGTGGTCAGCTCTTTTTTTGTGTCTTGTGCACACGAATGAAAATGGGGAGGAACCAATGACTTGCAGGAGCTCACATGAGGGAAAGAGGTAACGGCATTACAGGGACTGTGGCCTCTGGTGTGGTTTCTTTCTTTAGGATTTCAAGGAATTCTCTGTATAAGGGATGCAGCACTCTGTTGAAGTCATCTCTCTGAATGACAAGACTAAGCTCACGACTGTAAGCACAGCTCTGCTTTCTTCCGTTGATTTTGTAAAGAGAAACATTTTAATAGCCATGCCTGTAATCTTGGTAGAAATGGCTATAAAATGTCTTTTTTTTTCTGTGCAACATAATCAAAGAACAAAGATAGAGCAACACATACAGCTAATTTAATGTCTTGGTTTGCAGATATTACTAGTGCTATTTCATATGACAAAAAATCAAAACAAAGCCAAAACACATTGTTTCCTTCCCAAACAGTAGTTCGAATGCCCGAGATAACTGATTCCCTCCCTCCCCTCCCCCATGGTTGCTAATGGGCCATCACTGGCTTTCAGAATTGGGATAATTTAGTATCTCCTCAAATATATCACTACAGCTAGGTGGCAATTTCCCTTTGTTGCAGGATTTCTTCACTTTATTGGAAAACTGCTGTTTGGAAAAAGCTTTAGATCCCGGTGCAGCAAAATCACTACCTACATTAGGATGAAAAAATGTCTCTGAACAGTAGTAAAAAATGCATTCACATCCCAAGAAAGTCAGCAGGTGATATGGGTCATGCTTTTGGATAAATAAAACCTTCCGTTGATTGCCTCCTAATCTGATTTGCCTAATTACTCAACAGGTATTTTTATGAGATGATAAAGTTGCCCAAATTTGTGCTTTTACAGTTTAAGCAGAAGGGAAGGAAATGAAGTCAAACTGCGATATAAAGCCGGCGCGCCGGCGGAGCGCACCAGCACGCTGCCGTGCCGGCGAGGACCGCTGGCGGAGAGCGGACGGGAGGCGCGCTCTTGCAGGGTTCGTTTGCCTCTGCTGGCAAGCTGCTGCTTGGCGAAGACAATGCGATTTTGCAGTCTGGCACAAATTGCGCTATTTGCTTCAAACTAATTAAAAATGAGTAATAGATAGTCAGCTGGTCAAATTTATGCTATTTAGAGACTTGGCCCACACCAGCTTTAGATCTTTTCACTTTCTCTTTCATCATACTTTTTTCCTCTTTTTACCTTAACAACCCCATGGCCACCAGAAAAAACAGACATTTCTGGTTTTTTCCCCACCTTCCATGCATGCACTGTTTAGTTATCACAGAGCTCGCTATGCAAGAAGACCGTGTTTGTGCCAAGACACGATGCAGTGTTCAACTATTTGCTTTGCAAAAATCCCTCTTTTTATTCCCCGCTTAAGATTGCAGCGGCAGCAGAGGAGCAGGCTCGGGGGAAGCTGCCACGCGGCGCCGGGGGGCTCCGCAGTGAGAGGCGGCAGCAGGGCTGGGCGGCGCGTGTGCGCGTGCCGGAGGTTTCCTGACCTGCTCGCCAGCAAAGCGCCCGTTCATTTCGCTGCAGCAAGGTGCAGAGCAGTGGGTTGAACCCTTGCTTTACTGAGGTGTCACTGCTCTCCCAAAACATTTTAGACCTTTTTGTACTATATTCTAAACCATTGGGCGGAATAATTTAAGCTGAGCTGCATTTGTGGAACAGATCACAAACACAGCGTATTTTGAGGATTAACGTTAACTTTCTCCATGTTCACCGTTGGCTTGGCTCGGTCTTGCCATGTGCTGTAAAGTATGTAAGCGTGGTTTCACTTCCTCAGCCGTGCTGGATCTCACTGGTTCTCATGCACAGGCTATCCCTCACCTGTTTAAATGCTTTGCAAGATTACAGCCAAGATTATCAGGATCTTGCAGAATCAAACAACACAGCCTTCCCTCAGAAAACTATTTAAGCTTCAAGCCCTATAGCAAAGAGCTGCTTTATGCACAGGTTGGAGTGTTTTGCTGATTAATGATGGATTTAAATGCACCTTTCAAGTTAAATATATGACTAATTTTAAGCAGGTGAGTGAGCTCACCAAACTCCCTGGGACTATTCAGTTGTTTAAAGCTAACCACCTTCTTAAGTGCTTTGCTGCACCAGGGTCTATACTCTAAAAGTAGTAATCCGCAATGGGTCTGTCGCTGTCTAGTAATTATTTGTTTATATGAAAGTTAGCAAGTCATAGATTGAGCCTGTCAGCCGTGACAGGAAGCTGTTAAATCTTTCATGTGAGAGTGGTTTGGTTTTAGATTATTTAAGCAAATCACCAGGTTCTCCTTGAGCATAAACAATGTTTCTTTCCCCATAAATTTTGGTTTTCAAAGTAAATGCAGAATCTATGATTTCCATACTCTGTCTCCTGTTTTATATTTATATCTTTATTTTGACAGTTCAAAGCATTCACTTTCTATATAATATATATTCACCACACTCATGCATATATATATATATATATACACACACACACGCGCAGAGTTATTCACAGATGAAGTGAGAAATATAATTTCCATGTGATGTAAATGAGCATCGGCTCAGAGCATTGCGGAGCTCTGCTTATGTACACCACCTGCAGATTTGACCCTTCGTTTTTAATATCTGGCAAGATGAAGTGGAAAAATTGCACATCTTCCTGAAAACCACCAAGACCAAACTGTGCCCGTGATTTTCAAACAGAAGTTCCCACTGAGTGTGCTTAAAAACGGGAATAATGTATGATCCCAAATATTGCAGTTCCTCCAGGAGGTTTACATTGCAAAGGCAGTGGTAAGTGACATTGAAAGCGAGTGCCTATACTTTTCTTTTATCGTGCTCTTTTGCTGATGAACTTCTGCAAAAGTGATGTCTGTGGTACAGCGCTGGTAGTGTGTCTTGGTCTATTTACCTGTTAGTTTAGAAATTATTTTCATACAAAATGTGACTCAATTTCTTCTATTTGCTTGCAATCCACTAGCTCTGGGAGAATGCATTGCTGTTATCTCTGAGTAGTATGTCATGTTTTTCCTGTTGCAATGGAAAAAATAGTGACTGTGCTTTTTAATTTCAGAGTTAAAACTTGATAAAACTTTTTTATGTGGAGTTACAACTACATGTGTGCAATATTAGCCTTGCAAAGCGAAACGCCCAGCGCTCTCCTTGCGTTGCTAACCTGGCGTTGCTGCCCTGTAGGCGACGTCTCAGCGAAACAAGGACCGCTCGCTTTCCCTTAGTCTGCGACGGAATAAAACACCTCCGACGGGGTTCTCACCTGTGCGAGTCTGCATCCCGCAGTGCAAGGACTGACCGTGCTGGGTGAGGGTTTGGCTCTGAATATTGGGCTTGAGAGCACTGCCTCCCATCGACGTGCAGGCAGTGCTACTGCTCAGAAGGAAGGCGTTCGGAGACGGTCTCAAAAATAAAACTGAAAGAGCAATGTTTATTATTATTTTGACCAATTAACATGGATATGGGTTATAACCGATGGCTGCAATAGTTTAGAGCGCAAATTTCTTCTTAAAGCCTGATCAGATTTAGGCATACGTCCCCTCCGAGAGGGGCCGGGAGCTGGCGGCCGGCTGGCAGGCGGAGCGCTCCGCTCCTGTCCGAGCAAGCCGTGCCACTGGGGCAGTCCGGCACCGGCGGCGCCCGGAGCGTTGCCTTTCCTGCCGTTTTGCTTGGCCGGCGGTGAGCAGCTGAGAAGGCCAGCGCTCCCGATGCGGCGCCCGGGGGGACCCGCTGGGAATGCCCCAAGGGGTCCCCGTCCTTCCACAGCACTGGGAAAAGCACGGAGAAATGGGAAGAAAACTCTGAAGAGAAGCAAAGTACAAGGTAAAAATGAACAGGTGGTGAAGGGGGAGGGAGGAAAGGGTGGTTATGACTCCTCTGTTTTATATATCCAGCAAAGCTGCCTTGCTGTATCCAAAGCATAGATTCCATCACACAAGCAGTGGCCTCAATTATCATTTTTCTTCATTTTTAGGAAACAAATAAAAACAACATTTGTTCTACCAGATACAGTTGTTACATTATTTAAGAGTTGGAATTATTAGTTTGGCAATGCCAGGTTTTTGGGCTTGATTCTGCCTCAGCTGGGGAAAATCAGCCTCAGTTAAGTGACTTGCACCTGAAATGGCTGCTTTGCTGCTTAGACCTGCAGCTGGGGCCAATCAGCCCCACGAGCTGCCGGAAACCTCCGGCTCCCCTCGGTCCGGTAGGAGCCTGGTCCTGGCAGTGCGTCTCTGGTTTCACCCCCCGAGCTGGGTCTCGTCTGTGGGTGCTGCGAGGGCTCCTAGGTGCTTGGGTGAGGGCGCTGCTTTGCTACGTTTGTGACCAGAGGGGGAACAGGACGAAAACGCGGCCTCTCCAAACCTGCAAGGTAACTGATAACAGCAGCGAGTTAACGTACGAGGCTTTGGTCTGTTACTGAGCTTGGTTTTTTTGGTTTTCTTTCTAAATTTAACATTGGTTTATTAGAAGGCTTTTAACTCTGTATTTTTTCTGCATGGTTACAGAATACTATATAAATGATTTTTTTTTTGCCCTCTATTTAAGTGGTTATCAGATAGCTTGCTTAGGCAGAAATCGATTAATACTGGTGGCAGTCTTATCTGATGTTGGAACCCAGCACCCTAAGAAGGAAGTCACATTGATTTTTTTCTCTTTTTTTTGTATATCTGTTTGGAAGACTTTTCTTGTCTCAGCAGCCGATCAGGGTTTTTTTGCTGCAGTTATAAAGCTCTGTAGTTTTGTGTGTATCAAGCTTTTCCCCTGTTTTGGCCTTCCTATATCATAGCAGGGAAAAGTTAAAGTTTCCACAAGCATCGATAGACATGGATGTGCAAGGTAATAGGATAAGGAAGGGACTCGAGCAAAAAAATGTTTGTGCATCTTGACAAGGTTTAAATTGCTTGGATGTCTGGCAGGGATAGCAGGTGATTTCTGAATAATAATATACTAAAAGCAAGTATGTTGTAAAAATAGTCTGAATTGTTTCAAGATGGGAGACTACACATCATAGTGCAATATGCCCCTAAGTCTTTCTCAAAATAATGACTTTTTTTTTTAATTAGCTGTTCTGTTTTGTCACAATGTTTGCCATGAGGAAACCCATAAATGAAGGGATAGAGAACCAAAGGTTTTAGAACAGCTTTAGTTAATTATCAGACTACTTTCAGATTCTGCTTCCAGAAAGGCACTTATTCATTAAAGGAAATAAGTTTATGAGATATTCTGTATTTCAAACTTTTGAAAAATCTCTTTCCCTTTCTTGAGCGTTATGCATTTGTTTTCTGGTGGAATTATTCTCAAAGTGGTTAATTATAGCACAAAGGAGCCCAGAATTTCAGGTGTGAATTGCAGCTAGAGGAACAAAAGAGCATGCAGTCATGGTAATGAATCTGTGAAGAAGAGAGATCCCGGTTTTGTGTATTTTTCTATATATCAGCATTATCAAAGGAAAAGCTGATTTGTTTTATGTGCTTTTTATACGATTTATATTGGATTGCTCCTATCGGAAATGAAATGCTTCCCATAAGTAAAACATTCCAGCCCGCCCTTGTGCTGAAATGTGTATTTTTCAAATAAATCTAAGCCGATGTTGGAAAGGTTTCCCTGTGTTACATAGCAAGTTTTATTTTGATCCGAAAGCTACGCAAGTGCGCGTGCTGGGTAAGAGGTGCGGAGGGCACAGCGGAGGCGCGGGGGAGCCCGACGGTGCCCCGGGTCCGGGGTGTGGGAAATCCGCGGGGCCGGCGCGGGTCCCGGGTGCGACGCCGGCTTGGCTCCACGGTGTGCGCCATCAAGAAATGTTTTAAGCCTTTTATTCCAAACTCGCGACGAGCACCAAGCGGTTGGGTTACATGTCGAAGCCTTGTGGCGACGGCATCTCTGCCAGCCAGAGCTGGCGGGGACGAGCACGGCACAGTCCTGGGGCGGCTGCAACTTGGCTGCTTTTACCTTAACTCAGACTCTTGTAAGCAAGCATTGGGAAGGTGCGTTAGACCCTGTTCTGGAAGACCAGGAGGTGAACTTCTGCTCTGCAGCATTTGTACTTCAGTAAAGCCTAAGGGAGAATGCTAGCTTTTTCACGCAAAAAAAATTGTTTATTTTCTAGAAGACAATGCTCAATGCTCCGCATTAATGGGATTTGATGGGTGAGATAACAATGCAGTAAGAAAAAAAACCTGCTTCGAAGGTTCTAATTTTTCTGTTATTTTACTGTAATTGCATAGGAATACACTGGTGTGTGTTTGGGGGGGTTTTTGAGTTGAATTTTCATCAAAATTTACACTAGAAATGAGGGTCTGTAATTCATCTAGTTGACAAACAGATAAGGTTTTGAGTTTAACTTAGCCAGCCAGTATGACACAAACAAGTAAATGAGTTGCAAAGGAGAAGTATTCACACTTCTTAAAGACACAAATATATTCAACAAAATTACCTCTTTTGATTTAAAAGAGCATGAAATTAATTTGAAATCATTAGTGTTAAATTACTCACCTGGCTCTAGTTATGAGGGGTTTATTAAGTCATTATTGAGAGATTTAACAATGGCACATGGTGACTGTGTTTGGATGTCACACGCCTTTGGTTTTTTTCAAGTGCTAGAAAGAAACATCCTAAGACTTCTGACAGTCAAAAAAAAAAAAGTACAAAATTGATGCTGTGATTGAGTCTAAGACACTTAAATTCTCCAAACTCTTAAATTGCAGTGGGGCTTATGAGCTTAACTCCCTTGAGCCCTTTTGATAGTCCCTGATCAAAGCAGCAGTCAGCTCACCGTTATTTTGTGCGTGTCGCTTCAGACATGTGGATTGAGGTTGCAAAGCTGTCCCAGTATTTTGGATGCTAATTCAAACCCATACCCTAATATTTGTGGAGAATATTTTACTTTGATCAGTTCTGAAACTTTGGTTATTTGGAATATGTTTCCATCTTAATAATTGAAAAACTCTAGACAGCCAGCTTGGCGCTCATCCTCCAGGAGCGCAGAGTACCTCCAAGAGCCTAAATCGCAGTTATTGATCGAGGGACGCGAGTTATTCAAAATGCCCCTGCCCCTTCTCTCTACATGTGTACAGAGCTGAACACTGGGGGCACTTGGGGGTGTCTTGTTTTGGTCACCTGCTGTGGTAATACAGACAATATTGAAATAAATGTGTATTTGGGATTCTGATTCCTGTGGAAGGTTTCAGATTGATCCTTGAGGAAGCTGAATAGTAGGAGGGTGTTTTCCCATGTGGTTGCTTTTTGCTAGGAAGGTGTATATTTTTTACACGTTTTTAGCTTGTTTATATTATGAACAAAAAATCCCTTCTTTCTACTCTCTGGGGATGATGGGGTGGCTGCCGCGAACATACAGGCCCTGTTAAGGGTACTCATCTGCTGCTTAACTAGAAGACTTGAGAACTGGTGATTTTTGGCCAAAAACCTTTTTGTTCTTTTTGCTAGCTACGGTTTTGGCTGGTTGTATTGGGTTCTGGCTTCCCCCTTTCTCCTCTCCATCTCAGGCTCTCACTGTTTTATATGAGGAGTAAATATTTTCTGTTCATAAAGTCCTTGGAAGGATGAAGCTGTCGGCTTGCACAGAAACCTCCCTTCGGAGGGAGCCTTTCTGTGAAGCATTAAACCATCCGCCGTGTGCTATTGACAGATGAGAGGTACCTCAAAACTGATTGCTTGTACTTACAGCTTTGCTCACCTAATATGTAGTAACGAAGGTCCTGACGCGTGTACAGCGACTCTAACTTAACATGCTTCCCATACTTTCAAATGCTTCACTTTTGCTTATTGTGGCCTTCTATGAGAGGGTCTGTGTTTTCCTTTGCAGACTGTATATACTCCAAGTCCCATGGAAAAATCCAGCTGTTCAAAATTAAAAGCCAAAGATAAGTCTCTGCACACTGTAAACAACGTTAGCTCCCTCGCTCCTAATGTTGTGGAGAGAGAAAGTACACTTCAAGGACTATTAGTGCAGAGACCATTAAATAAAATGCAAGCAAATATTGCTTATATTCTATTAATGCTAATGATGTTTGTATTTTCTGGCTTCCTTTGTTAATTTAGTTCAATAATTCATACAGCGGCTGCTATGCTATTCAACTTAAGTCTAAAAATGGGATTATATTTCTTAGCATGTAAACACAAAGGCAATGTTACTTTTTGCAATGGAAGGAGGAAGAAATATTTATTTTAGCTCTAATAGCAAATACAGATATAAAATATTCAAAGTGCAATAATTTTAAAAGCACAAAGAATTATCATATTTAAGTGAATGAATCTGGCTGAGAAATTGAAAGCATTTTTGAGGAACTGTGCACCGAATACAGTCCCCCCTCCTGTCTGAGAACCTCGAAATCAGAATGTTTTGTTGCTCTCTGCAGTTAGACTTTTATTTTTTTAGTAATGTGTCACAGAAATGTCTCTTTTTCTCCAAGAAAAAATAAAACATGCCATGTTTCACTGTCTTTCCCTTGTACCTTTACCTCTAAGGTTGCAGTAGTGCACATGGGCCATAGATGAGCAGTGGTGTGGTGTTTTTTTGTTTTGTTTTGTTTTTTTTAGTAAGATGATTAAAGTGGAAAAACTTCCTGAACAAAATGGAGCTGGCTCAGCTGTTGTGCCAGGGACGGCTTCGATATCTAGCAAAAAGCCGTGTTTCCAGCCGTTTTCTGTGCGAGCGGAGCTGGGAGGCTCTTATTTGCCCCAGGGGGGTGGGAGTTCGGCCAGGTGCCTCCTTTCGCCCTTCCCGAAGTCCGCGCCGGAGCTGGTCTGTGCTGGCTGGTTGCTCCTTGCTTTTCCCCTTGGGACTCGTCTGCACGGAAACGCCTCCTTTCTCCCTGCACATCCCAAAAGGGAATCCCTGTCACGGTCGGGCGTCCCAAAACCGCCCTGGCTGCGCCTGCTGCAGCGCTCCGGCTCTTACTGCAGACGAGTGCATCCGAGCCGGTCCCGGAATTTATTGCAGGCAATTATATCCTGTGAATAAAATCACGGACTAGGTACAGGTCTTTGTGTTAGCAAGCACCCGTGCAGTGTAACTCGGTTTTGTTTGCATATGTTAATTTGTTTTATCCTGGGTAGCCCAATTTGCATGTGTAAAATGCCTAAGTTTTAGTTGTAAAAGCCAAACAATTAGAAAGGTCACACATGTAAATTGGTTCTGTGTCAACCAAATATTACCTTAATTAGAAAACAAAATATGCAGCCTGGCACCTAATGTTTCCATTAGCTTGTTTAAAGAGTCTGCGGATTTGGAGTTTGGCCAGATTGTTTATTCAGAGTATTTTTTTTAATTGGGTTATTGGTACATAATAATTGATATATCCCTGATCCATTATTAAAATACAGATGTGTTTGAAAGTGTTCTGACATCCCAATGCAATTTAATGTTTACTCCTATGGAGTAGTATAGCCCTTTCTTCTGTTCATGATGAATGATCAAAAACATTTAGCCAGATTGTTGCCAGATTTATTGTCTGCTTATGTATGAGATATAGGTTTTTTTGTGTGTGTGTGTGTGGAATTGGTAATAGAAGCCATTGTTTCCCTTTAAATCTCTAAACCTTCAGAATGGAAGGAGGAAATTGAAATAACGAGCTTTTTTGTTGTGTTTTTGGCTAGAAATCTGGGACTCTTCTTGGAGTTCACTTTCTTTGAAAACTGACCATCTCTTCCAACTTTATCTTTTAGTTGGTTGTATAGAGGCAAGCTGCTAAAAGCAAAATCAGTGGTTAATCTGGGAGGAGATCTTTCCTGTGTCTCTTAATAACCAAGTTGCTTTAGGAAGTGCTTTTGAGGGACTACTTCAGATGACTTTTGAAAACGTGCCTTTACTATGTCAACCAGATCGCGTATCAGAAACTACTCTCTGTGGCGTTGCTTCTTGATATTGGCCAAGTGACCTAATTCTTCTCGCTTGAGATGCGCCTGAAATGCGGACCCTGCTGTGAAGGTTGATGATGAAGGAGCTGGGGACCATCTCCCACTCTGAATGAAGAAACCCAATTGCTGTTTCACTAGCTGGGTAAAACCTGTCACTTCCCCATCTTGGCCAGGATAAAGAGTCATTGCCCTCTTTGTTTGTGTTGACCTGGGTTTTATTTGTCTAGAAAGTGCTCGTAGTTGTGGCCGCCTTTTTCTCCCAGCACAGCTCTTGGAAAGCTGAAGCCGTCACTAATCTGCGGAGCAGCCACGAGCACCGGCTACTCAGTCGGTCTCAAGGAGAGACGGCAGGTCAAGCTCGCCTGCTGGGGTTGTTGACACTTGTAATAATTATTGCAATTACACAAAGAGAATATGGATATTTTCCCACTGATGACTGAGGTTAAACTTCTTTCTCCCCTCTAACCTGCCCTCGGTACTCCTGGCTCCAGGCTGCCCCTTGGCTGGCGTGGTGTTGCCCTGGGAGCCTTTACGGGGCCGTGCACGGGAGCAGCAGGTCAGACCGCGGGGCTGAGGCACCCCCAGCGTTAATGGAAGCAGTTGTATGGAAAATCCATGCAATTTATCCGGGTTTATTTCCCCTGAGCAAGGGGTTAGGGAGATGCAGGAGCTACGCTTGGCACTGCTAGCTGGCTTTTGCCACTGCAGTGACATGCCTGTTTTGTGTTGTTCAGTTTAATCAGTTCCTGAACAATTTCTAGCACGGTGCAATGGACTTGGCTGCCTGCGACGTGCCAGCCGCCTCCTGCTCAACAGCTCTGCTCAGCGCTCACAGACCCCGTGGTGTTATGTTACGTGGGCTCTTCATGGACCTCAGCTGATCTGCGCATGAGGTCTAGGGTGCAAAACTGCGTGCCCCCAGCCTTGCTGAGCAAGCGTACATTTGTGAAATGGGAAATCTGAAGGTAAACAGGCTATAAATAGAATGGTTAAAATGAAAAGAAATGCTTTTCATGAAGTCTCTGATAATGACCTTGGTGGGATTGAATTAGTTGCAGCGTATCCAAATGTCAGTCTTCTGCAGAGATGGTCTCTTGAAAGGGAGCTCATCGTGCCGGGGAGGCGAAGAGCGCAGGGAGCTTGCACAGGCAACAGGAGGGAAAATATTGCACTTTTGTAGAATAAGAACTGGAGCTAATTGTTCTCTGTGCAAATTGATGAACTAGATATTGTAAATAATTCACCACATATAATTAGCAAAGTATTTGATCAGAATCCTTCTGTAATTAAAAAAGCCAGCTCTGTTGATTTACACCCGCAAGAATTTGGTAAAGTTTACTTTTCCCCCTTGGGTGGTTTAACAATTGCTTCTTTACAATCTGTCCATCCTGCATATAACTTACGCTTATGCAGGGGTAATGGAGACTTCTGCAAAGCAAACAAGAGTAGGAAAAAGCATACTAAAAGTGGAGAAGATTAAACAGTCGGCTAGAATGACATTGCAAGGAAAGAAGAGTGGTGTATAGGTGGCACAGGTGACCCTCATAGTTGCTGCTAAGTCACCTTAAAAGGGACTGCTGATGGTTTTTTTGTCCATGGTGATCCTGGTGAACAGATTTTCATATTGGCTGTGAAATTGTGTTTTTATGGGATTTAGAGCCGCAGTCAGGATACTTTCACAAACTGGAAACTTTAAGAAAATATAGTCGTCTCTAGCATAAGGATACCCAATACAGTACCATGAAGGTCTCGGGGTTTTTAAACACTTAAAGCCAGCTTCTCTTTGGAAGAAGCAAAAACACGCCCGAGGGTGGCACGGGTGGCGCTTTTGGCTCCCTTACCTCAGACGGTGAAAGAATGAAGTTGTACCACGCAGGCGGCTTTTGCTTGCGCTGAGGCAAACCATGCTATTTCTTTTATCTCCAGTAGTGTTACCTGGCGTTCACGTTCAGGTTTTTGCGAGTGGTTTCCATTGATGTCCCTGCGTACAGGTTTACTCGGGACAAACAGTCAGCTACTTTGAGCAGATGGTGGGCGTTTGCTCCAAGCCACCTGTGGCTCCGTGGAGAAGGGTCTGTTCCCGAGAGGACGTTTCTGCCGGGCTGGAGTTAAGGGAGAGGGTGAAAGCCAGCGGTAACGTGTGAGTGGGAGCGACGCTCCGCTGGGGCAAAGCGAGGGTGACTGGGACAGGGTGGGCTTCGGCCCTCCTTGGAGATGGTGAAACCGCCAGTGTTGCATGACGTTTCCCATGAAACCGTGGTTTTCGTCAACTTTTGGTATGTCCGGAAGGTGAGGTCTCCTTGCTAAGAACTTGTCGCCTAGGGAAGGAAGCAATTAATGCCTGATGCTGTGCTTATATTCCCAGACACTAGTGTTCTTATCACAACATGGCACCAGCAACCTAGGACCAAACCTTACCCCAGGATAACGCAGAAAATGGATGTGTGTGGTGGTGAGCAAGGCCCTCAGCATCTTTTTTTTGGAAACGCAGAGGCAAAATACAGGGTGGTTTCCTTTCATGTAGGAGAACTTACTAATTCTCTGCCCTTATCAATCACTTCTTTCCACTGGAAGAAAACAAACCAACTACCAAAAATCTCGCCTGTTTCTCTGGGAATTGCGGTCCCAGCGCAGGCGTGCTGTTTCATAAATGACTCTTAAAGGGACCATTTCCTTAGTTATATTCCCATTTTATTTAATTACATGTCCTGAAGAGAAGCCATTCTGTTTTATGTGCAAGACTGCAGGATGCATGTGAAGTGAGAGGTAGGTAGCACTGTTTTTAAAAAAAAAAAAAAAAAAAAAAAACCTACTAATCTAAGCTTTTTGTGACAAAATGAAGCTGCGACTGTACCATGATGTGTGGAAAATACACTTTTCTGACACTTTAGTTTTCTTTGAAATTTTCAAAGATTTCAAGCATTTAAAAAATCAATTTTTTTTAGAAAGTAATGCTATTTTTTTAAGATCTATGTACTGTAAAATTTCCTCTAGTTCTAACCCCTTTGTCCAAAAAGCTCGAAATAAAAACAACCACTTCTATTTTGCAGGAATAAATCTTTCCATGAATCCAAAGGGAAATTTATTGCTTGCTCTGAGAGATTGTTTTGAATTTTTATCGCTGGTGAGCGGGCTGGTTAAAGGGAATAATCATTAACCAATGAGGGGCATCGCCTCTAGGTTTCCGAGATCCAGACCTCTGTCCGTAATGGGAATTAAGTGTGAGAGGAAAGGTAAGAGCAAGCAGGCCTTTCCTTGGTGTCTCCAAAATGCCCTGTTGCGACGACTGTGACTGTCCCCGTTTCGTTGAGGTAACAGCTTTCCCTCTCGGCGCGCGTCAGACATGTTATCGCTTTCCCCAGTGCGTGTCATCTGGGGTATGAGAGCAAGCGGGTGCCACAGGCCTGTTGCATTCACGTGTTTTTGCCCGTTCAGAGGAATAACCCATAGGCCATCGCTGCGTGCTGCTGCCATTACGCACAGAGGCAGCTGAAAACAAGCAAAAGAAGTAATTGGCCGCATGGCTCATAGCGCTCGATAGCCGAGTAAAAGGCAAAGAAACAACGAAACAGTGGGTTTTGCCAGTGTGAAGCTTCCTTCCTCTGCAGTCCGCCCACAAGTACATGCTCGTGCTTAACCTTGGTCCTAACAAAAATTGATCAACAAAATTGCTTTCCGAGCTCGCTGCTCTGGCCGGTGCCTCGTGCCGGGGATGAGCTGTGCCTTCTCCGCAGGGCAGCGATGCCCGACGGTCCAGTCCGGGCCAACCGCTCCTCTGGCAGCTCCGCAGACCGCCCTGCGCCTTAAAAACGTGGGGGATCCCGGGGGTAGCTTGGATCAGCAGAGCCCCGTCTGAACATAACCCTGTAACTCCCTTCACTTGACCGGCGTGGAGTGACCCAAGCCTCGTCTGAATTCAAAGAGATCATTTGTCTTGTCTTACGGCTTGGGGTTTTTGTTTGTTTTTTTAATGTGATGTTCTGAGAACTATTTTTTTTGACTATGCCAGAACTGTTTGATCTTTCAATTCATAACCAAAAGGTTTTCTTCTTTTAGTCGCGTATTTTATGAGCTTACTGAAGAATCTTTAAAATGAATGGTGACTATGTGAAGTTTATTTGGGATGAAGAGGAGCTTAGAGAGCTTGATCACTGCTGGGAATCTATTTCCCCACCCAGCTCCCCTGGATGTTTGGAATTTTTTTGGAGTAGAACGCCAAGTATTGGGAAATCCCTTCCCGGAGATGTTAATTTGCTCTTGCATCAAGAGTTGACAATGTCATTGAAAGGGGGGGGGAGGGGAAGAGAGATTTTTTGAAATATTTTCCATCCTTGGAGGAAGAATTTCAATCTCTGTTTTGAAAATCTCATCTCATTACGCGTACTGGCTGTGGAGATTTTCTTTCAATTAGTTTGAAAAGAGGTTGGGTCTCTGAGCTCTGTTTTCAGAATATTCCTGGTGGAAATGGGGAAGGTACCATGTACTTTTGGGAAGTCTGACCATAGCACCAATTAGGTAGGAAAGGCTGATTCTCATGTTAGAGTAACATGTGACAGTAAAGTTGTGATTTGATTCAGGTGAGGACAGAGTTGCATATGTTGCCTTGGCCATCATAATAGAGGTGCAACATATATTGAGAGACCCAGGTTCAATTTTCTTGTGTGTTTTGTGGTTGGTTTGTCTGTTTCTAACAGCCAGTCTGGAATTTGCAAGGGTTTCCTTCCTGGTTTTCTGGGCAAACGCTACGCTGGCACATGGCGTTACTCCTTGTCGTGCGGTGCAAAGCACGGGAGGCGCCAGCTCTCGAGCACTGGCGCGTGCTGCGCCGTCGCCTCCGTGCTGGCCCTCCCGCTTGTCCTGTGACTTCGAACCGTGACGTTGGCATCGCCAGGGCGTCCCGCAGGAGGTGGGATGCAGCTGTGACTCCGTGAGGATGTTCTCAACCTATGTAGTAATTCTGTCGCCCTAGAAACACGCATCTGGGCTTCTCTTTTTATTGGTTATTGAAAAAGAAACGCTGGTGCTTCCTGTGCATTGAGGCTGGTGAGGACAGGGAGGGGAGGCTGTTTCTGCCCCCGCTGGAAGGAGGATTCGTCCCCATCGGTCCTTAGTGACGATGTTGCTCCCGCTTTGGGATGGCTGCGAAGGGCTGGGGTGAGCCATGTCTCTGGGAAGCGCTGCGCAGTTTGGGGACCAGAAGGAACAAATTCATTACTCTTGTCCTTTCCAGTAAATATTGCTCATATCTCCGCTGAGAAATGGGTCTTAGCTGAGGCTCCCCAAAACCCCGTCCTGAAGCAGACTGTGGCCCCTCTCCGCTGCCTGCTAGCGAAGGAGCTGGGACTCCGGTTTGCTTCCAAATTAAAAAACAAACCCTCTTCATCGCCGAAGACAGATGTACGACGTGGGAACAGATGCCAAGGTGATTTCTGGCTACCACAGATTGAAAGGCTGCTTCCTAGTAAGCAACAGGTCCTTGATAAAGGTAGCAAAACCTCAGCGTTAATTTACTCCTTGTTAAGGTTTGGAAGTGCCACGCGCACGCAGCTTCAGAGTGCTGAAACGTGGGGCCTAAACTGCTTTCCATTGGCCCTGAAAAAACAACGATGTCGCCATTTCTTACACCTGACTCATTTCAAAATGTTTTCAAGTTCCTTATGTATTCTTCTGTTGGGTGATCCCAATGTATGTGTGCATGGCGAAAATGGAAAGACCGTGTTATTTCCGGCACTCTGGAGGTGGCAGGGGGAAAAGGAGGTGCCCCAAGCTGAGCCTCTTCCAGACGCTGTCTGTTGGCTCTTGGGCTGTGCTTGGGCTTAACGCGCAAGGACTGTTTGAGCCAGGGATGTTGCTGCATCTCGGGACACCCACCCCTTCTCCAGGATAAGCCGGTGCAGCTCCAGGGCTGCTGCAATTTGTATTTACCTATCCTAGATGCTGGTGCCCCAAATGGGCAAACGGAGTTTCCTCGGCCTCCCTGGTATCCCCCAACCCAGCATCTTTGCCCCCGCGTGCCTGCACCATGCGTGTCGGCCGGAGCTGGGGCTGCACCCGTGCTCCTCCGCTTAGGTGCGAGGGGGAGTCAGGGGCGCGTGATGCGCTGACTTCTCCGGTGCGAAGAAATAACAGGTTGTAACCGGCTACCGTTTTCTAACGACCTCCGCGCGTTGCGAGAGTCATCAGCTTTGTTCCGTGTAGTTGCACGCTTTAAGTGCGGCCATTTGCGGTGGATTATAGCTCGCAACCGCAGCTGCGTGCGAGTAGACAACAGGCAGGTCGTTGCCTCTCCCAAGCACCTTCCTGGGTTTTGGCGTGGTTGCGGCGGGCTGGCCTCCGCGTGGGGAGGGAAAAGCGACGCCTCCGACACGCTCCGCTTGCACCAAACCGTCCCGTAGTCTTGGCCTGGCTCTTCTCTCTTGGGTTATACATCGACGTAGCTACAGCAACTTCGATTTCCACTGTTGTGAGACATTTCCTAGGAAACACAGCTCTGCGGAATTAGCAATGAACTCGCTGCAAGATGTTCAAGCATCCTTATATTATGCTCTGAATATTTTACACAGGTTTTTAAAACAAAATGACGGAGCTCTCTATTAATACAGGCAGTTGGGAAAGATATTTGCTGGTTCTCCCTACGCTGTATCACTCTAAAAGTGAATTTTTTTTCTTATTTTCCATGCAGCAGGTAACTTATGAGCTCAAAGAGCAAAGGTTGCAATTTTTAACCTTTAGTCCTTATGTAGTAATACAGGCTTACAGTTAGCTATTTTTTCCAATTTATTATAAGACTTCAATGGTAATTCAGCCTTCATGCTAGCTTAATCTTCAGCTCGGTGGCTGCCAGTTACAACAGAAATGCCCAGGTGCTGCTTCGGCAATTACAATCTCAAGGTCGAGCAGAAACGAGAAGTCACCGCTGCTTCGAGGTGTCCGGCACCGAGATGCGCGGGAGCCCTTTTCAAGCACTTATCCTGCCTCACCAAAAACGAGCCAAACCCCTTGGCCCTTCCCAAAATCGTAACGACCTTCGATCTCTGCTGCTCTGCCTCCCCGCTACCTGCTTAACCTTTATTTTCCTTTTCAGCGCTTTTAACGCACTAACAGCTCTCGGACCGCTGTGCCGCGAAGAGCGCGTTCGTGGTGCCGTCTTGGTTTTGCCCGTGCACGCCTGACCTCATCTAAACCTGTTCCACGCAGGCAGCGCTGGGTGCCGGGAAGCGGGTGCCCTCCACACAGTCCTGCTCCACCGCTCTGGTCAGCGGCCGCCTTGGCTCGCAGCCGGGGACTTGTTTCTGCTGCGAAAGGGAGGTTAATCTTCCGTGGATCTGCAGCAGCGCTCCACTGCGTTACCCTCTTTTTGTGCAGGAGGATTCGTGTCGCTTAAGGGCAAGCTTCCTGGCGAGCCCAGGAGAGACTGCGTTGGATCGGAGAAGCTCGAGGGCTGTCTGCAGGGCGCTGCTGCTGTGCCGTGCCCGCGGGGTGGTGGCAGGGGCTGCTCTGAAGCCGTGCTCTGTTCATGCACCATGTGCCGTCCCGGTGCTCACGAATCGCACGTCCCCTCTCTTAAACACAGAGCTCTGACTTCTAGTTTTCACTGCTTTTTTTTCTTTTCTTTTTTTTTTTTTGCCTTGAATTTGCTGCCAACGTCTGCAAACCTGACAGATGCGTTTTGGTTTCTGCACGATCGTATCAATAGGTTACATGCTGCAAGTGATATCTTCTCTCTCGTATCGTCAGTTCGGGAACCGTTGCAGCAAAATACCACTAGCAGATGACAGAAAAATACTGCGACTCGCACGAGACCCCGGGGTGGCGGCTGCACAACCGCACCGTGCGGGGCTTGTGCCATGGGAAGGGGCTCATGCGCTGCGGCCCCTGGGCTCGCTTTGGAGCTACCGTGGCCAACTCGTCCGTCCATCTGTCCCATGCTGCCCATCCCACGTCCGTGCAGCGCTGGTGGCGCTCACCCTGGGCATCCCCCGCCTCCAAGACTTGCGTCCTTTAATTGGAAATTGGAGCAAGAGCAAGCAGGTGAAGTCGTCTGCGTTTCTGCTGGCTCTGAACCTAGGCTGTGGTGGGAACGCTGCCTACGGATACGCAGGTATCCCGCTGTTTGCTGCTCTGCGGTACTGAATTGTGGTGGTGGTTTGGCCATTTAGAGTGATTTTGAGGGTTGCTGGGGCTTTTAAAAACTTTAAGGAAAAAAAAAAGAATTCTCTTCATGGTTGTCCTGAGGAAGAAAAATGTAAGCGGACAGCCAGGGTCTTGGAAAGCCTACAGCAAACCTCACAGGGGACCCTTGGTGAAGTCCTTCTCTGAAGAGAAAACATCCATGGTGAATTGTATTATGTGGCTATCAAACTTGCCATAATTTCTTTGTAATAGGTGGCTAAGTAATAAATAGGCTGTAAAATCCAAAATGATTAGAAAAAAATAAAAAAAACCCTACATTTGAAATAAAGTCAAAAATCCAACTGTTTCCATGCAAATTGTCCTGGAATTTTGCCATATTAAATAATAGGTGAAAAATGTGCACTTGTCCTTGGTGCAGGTAAGGCAGATCAGAGACCTTTCTCATCGATGTTAAGTATGGTTATCCCTTTACGGACTGCTAAATGTCGGCCAGGGATATTACCTATTGCTTGTAGTTATTCAAGTCTTGTACCAACTTCAAAACGGTAAAACTGTGCTCTTGTGAATAATTAAGGAAGGAAGGAATTGGGATCACAGGAAGGGGCCTTGTAGTGCCACTCTCTGCCTCTTCCAGCAAGAGCAGGAAGCAGGTAACAGCCCTTGGCAGACGGGAACATATCAAGATAGATTACCAAATATTTACAAAACAGCTCAAGTAGAACAAGAACTTCATTTAAGAAATGTTGTATTAATGCTTCACCAGACAGACCTTACTGCTGTGGAATATTAATAAATGAGGCATTATTTGGTAAATAAAGGGGGTGTGCGTGGATGGGTCTGCTTATAACTATATATTACAGGCGAGCACTTGTTTAACAGAAAAAAAATTCTCTAATTTATATCCAACTCATTGGCAATTTGGTGCACTTTGCCTTCAGAGCAAGGGGCTCTTCCTAACCGCCCGCAGTCGCTCGCTGCAGAGACGGCCCGAGTGCCGGAAATGCCGTATTTGGCTGTTTAACTGGACCCCGCGCTGATGGCACCGGCGACACCGGCCACCTCGGGGCAGCGCGGCCTCCACGCAGAGGACCTTTGCGGCCTTTCCGGGTCCTTGGCAGGCCTCCGAAACCTCGTAGTTGACGTAATCCTTTGGATTTGCCCAGTCCTCCGTTTTCTCGCTGGCGGCATACCCAAGGTGCGGTACGCGTGCGCGCTGAATGCCCCCGGGGCAAAACAGCGGGAATAAAAGCCTCAGAAAGATGTACGGCTGTTATTCTCTTACTGCTTCCAGTTAACGCTGCCGTAGTGCTCAGAGCTAATAGAAGGTGGTGGTCTGGGGTGGCGGTAGGCATGTTTCTTGTCTGCCAGAGGGGGAAAAATAAGATTCTCGTGCTCCTTGGTAGCGGGCTCCGGTGAGGAAATGGTGAAGATGGCACTAATTTGCCACCGGAGCAGAAATGTCAGGGAGGACTGTGGAAATGTGCTGGCGGTGGCGATTATATTGATAACCTCCCATTCCCAGAAGCGGAGAAATCAGTCTTGCGCTGACAGGGCTCTGACAAATTTCTATGAAAATCAGAAAGGAATCGATATTCATTGTGTGATGGAAATAGCTGTGAGGGCTCTCTTGTTTTTTAAGGGTCTTTCCCCTTTTTTTTTTTTTTAATTCTTTCTCCAAACAACATGGTTGAAAACACTGCGAATGAGGGGAAAAAAAACAGAGAAACTTTAAAAACAAACCATCATTAGGTGCACAGAGTGGCCGCCTGACTGAACAGGGTTGCTTTACACTTAGCTCTATGTACTATTTCAGTGGCTTTGACGTTTAGGAAGAGCGTTCTCCGTGAGCGCCTTGCTCCGTGATGAGGAGCAGGGTGGTTGGTACTGCTGATATTGAGTCGGGTCACGGCTTTCTTGGGGAGGTTTTGGTGCCTTGCAAGCTGTCTGGTCTCCCCTGAAATGCTTCCTTCCAGAGGGGCCGGGAAAGCTCCCGCCGGCTCCCGGTCTCCTCAAATTCTGCTTTCCAGCCCCTTGGCGTGTGAGCAGCCTCACGCTTTGTGCTGCATTTCATTCTGGTTTTTGTGCTATGAGGGGTTTTATTTTAGCCCTAACATGTATGGAAAGGGAGTGTTTGGACCTCAAGACAGCTTTCCATTTTGAAATATAAGTGAATTTATGACTGGGAAACTGAAAAGGGGAAAAAAAAAAGTGTTTTGAATGCACTGAATTTTTTTGCTTCAGATTTAGTTTGCTCCTTTGAGATGTTTCTCTTTTAACTTAGTTTAGAGCATGTAAAAGTATAGAAATGTTCTGACACCTGGGAGCTGAAATGGGTAATGAAAAATTACAATGACAGAAAAAAGCAATAAAGTTGACTGTCCCATCTGCATCCTGTCACTACCTTGTTACTTACTATGAGAAGAAAGCAAAACATTTGGCGAAAACAAAGGAAAGTTAACATGAAGCCATCTGAATCCTATCAGATTATAAAGGACTGCAAAAGATATGGAGGAGGTGGTTAAAAGTTCATGAGCTGAAACCAAATGGTATCGCATACAGCTAATTGAGAATTTGCCCCTTTCAGCAGTATGTGTGAGAAAACCAGAGGCTTTGGAATGTATTAGCTTGGGAGCATTAAGTCTGACTAGAAATTGCCAAATGAAATGTTTAATAAAATCTCGGTAAGGAAAGAAAGAACATTTTGCTCCTCAAAACCACGTCTCTTGGGAAACATATATGAACCCAACGGTGTGGGCAGAGCACTGACCGTGCACTGCAAATTCGCATACTGGAGATAAGTAATGCGAATCGGAACAGCTAGAAAGCCGAACCCGTAAAGGGCCAAGCGGGACCAATTTATTCTTGACGGGAATAACAGTCGGGCTAAAGTCGGGAGCCGTGAGAAAAGCTGCATTTCAGCACAGAGCAGCCCATGGTGGAGGGCGAGAGGAGAGCTCTGACGGGCTTCAAACGCAACATGCCTTACTGTGGTGTGTGGGGTTTTTTTTGTTTGTTTGGGGTTCTTTTTTTAAGCACTCTGTGTGGCATGGGAGTTTCTGAAACAGGAAGGTTTCCCTGGGTCTGTGATTAACGTGAGCAGTTTGGCTTGACAACTTTCATGAGCTTAAAAAGCCCATCGGTCATGTAAATCAAGTTTGTTCAAAGCATTTCATTTCTGGTGTCTTTAATTCTAAATTAACCTCTCTTCAGAAACAAAAAAGATATTTTACTTATCAAAAGGAACTTTGTTTAGTAGTGGAATAATACCCCACTTTTTCAAATTTGATGGTTTTAAATAGGAAACTTCATGAAAACAGACTCATTTTCAGCAATAGCTGGGCTCTAACAAAACCTCATTTTCTGGTGGAAAGATGTTTCTTTGTATAATTCCCGCAGTGTTTTCGGAGAGCGATGCTCTGTAGAAATTAACACTGTTGTTTGACGTTCCGGCGTTTTTAATACTTGCAGCAAAGTAAAATGAGTGTTGAACCTGGTCATGCCCGGAATATTCAGTGTCATGGGAGTGTTTCTATCAGGTATATCCAGACCTTTGGGGGGGGGTTGTTGTTGTTCTTGTAGATATTCCAGCACGCTTTGGCAGTGTTTCTTTCTTGCTGAGTGAATGCCAAACATAATTGTTTGTATCTTTAAGCTCAGAAGTCTGTTTCCTCCGTCCGTCCATCCATCCATCCTGCCGATGCTGCTGTCGGTGACAGCAAAGTCCACGTGGCAGCGGGCAGTGACGGGATCCAGCGCTGGGAGCAGGACGGGAGCACAGTCAGTTTGTTTGCTAGGAAAGGCGTCGCCGTCGGGCTCCAGGCTTGAGGAATACCGGCTGGTGGAGCAAGCTGCAAACCCTCTTTGAGAAAGTCTCTTCATGTGGCAGACAAATGACAAACGCGCTGCCAGCGTCCCCGTGAGATGCACGTATTTCAGCATGCGCAAAGTCTCCACGTGGCGAGGGGGGTTGGATTTCCCCAGAATATTGGGGTTCCCTGTTTTCTTTCATGCTTTGTTCTTTCTTATTCCTCTCCGGCCCAGACATTGCTGCCTTCCTTCCTTTTTTTCCAGGGCTTTTTGAATTCTGGGAGGGTAGCCATTATATTTGGCAACAGCAGCTCGTAACTTAGGCAGCCAAACAGCTATGCTGTATAGCAAGCACTTTCTATGGAGAATATCTCTTATTCTATGTCCATGCAGGACCTAGCACTGGAGTTTTGGAGACTGGTAGTTTATATAAAAATAATTTCTTCTACCATCAAAAACCCTCCTTCATTTACTTTCCTCTTCCCCATACTAAATATAGACAGTAAAGTTCACTGATGCCCGTACTCATCAAATTACTAAACAAGTACTATATTTTTGTGCATTAAATATGTTAAGGCTTGTTTTCAAAGACAGATATTTCATTATACTCTTTAGGCTTATTACGCCATCTCTTAAAAATAAGCTGGGGCCTCCTTGGCTTCCAAAGCAGAGACAAGTAAGCAAAATAGTGTTGAACAAACGTTAGATTTTCTTTCTTCCCTTCTTTTTTGTTTTCATTTTTAAAGCTTGGCTTGTTTTTCTCCTTCCTGTGCTCAGAAACTCTCTGAAATTCTTGGTTGTAGAATAGAAAGTTTTCAAATGCAGAGACATTGCCCTGGCATAAGACTTTTTTTGTCTGTCTTTCGCTTCTGCAAACTCTTTTGCTACGTGGTTACACATGGCGTTTGGCCTCGGTTACCTTTCCATCAGAGAGAATTTTTTGTTTGACGATGACAGCTTTGTGCTGCTTCTGAAGCACCATTTCGGCACTTTCCCGACAGCATGTGAACTCTGGCAAACCAAAACAGGAAAAATTCAGAACCTGTTGTCTAATCCAAACTGCTGCAGATTTAACCCGAGTTACAAACTTCACAGCTTCGCTCCGCTCAAATTCAAACCTCTCCAGGCTTTCGTGTTAGACCTCGAGCCCCTCTTCAGCGAAGAACCTTCCTCAAGTTTTGCTAGCTGATGTGCGCTTAACTTCTGGAGCACAGGTTTGAAAGCCACTTGATGGGCACTCGTCTGTTTGCCGCTGGCAATTTTTGCACTTGTGGGACACGGGCAGAGAGCAGCACCCCCTGAGGAGCCGCAGCGTGCGCGCTCGCAGGCGTTAATCCTGAAGCAGGCATAGAGCCGTTATCCGTATTTTGTGCTGAATATTTTCTCCCTTTTCCTAAATAGCCTTGTCTCGTTAATCTTCCTGCCCGGATTGGGACTAAAGGCTCTTCAATATCTCTTGTTTCTGTTTTAAGAAATGATCATTTACTTTACTTTCTAAAATGGCTTTTGAAAAAGTCAACCATATGCCTCATTGCTTGTAAGAATAATAAATACCTCTGGGCTTTGGCAAATTCTTAGCTAAATGACTCCAGGGTCAATTTTCTCTAATAGACTTAGTCACTTGATGCATGCTAATTTCTGAGGGAAAAGGAACAAAGAGACTCACTGAAGAGTGACTTTATAGGGGCTTTCATGGGAGTGAAGAGTCTCACTGTGAATCCAGAGAAGGGGATCCAAGCCCTGTTTGACCTGTCTTCACCTGCCCCATCTTAAAAAGGGTTCCTGGAAATTTGGCAGATGGTCAATCAAATGCAGATGGCCGTTAACCAGATCACTCCCTTCAGTCCACAGGAACCACGTGCCAGTCGCAGGTTGTTATTTCAGTTATCTCTTGTATATCTCAGTTTTTCTTGCTTTTCTTCACCTGATTAACCTGGCTAAGCCTTGCACTGTTACTCACGCTTGCAACTCCTCTTTGAGGTGGAAGAAGAGAAGCAAAAAGCTTGCTGCTTGCTGGTGAGCCGGTCATAAGGAAGCAGTGACAAATGGCTATGTTTACTGGCGAAGCTTTCATAGTCTGGACCTGATGGTGTCCTCAGGTCTTTTGTCGAGAGCAGTTTGCAGTTTCGGAGGTTCTCGCAGCACTGACGACCAGCCATGGCCAGGTAAAATGGAAGAGCAATGAGCAAGGCAGAGCCTCAGAGCAGGCTCCACGAAGCAAGGGGAGAAACCTCCCGGTGAGGTGCCCCGTATGTCCTTCAGCTCTGACCTCACCACATAACTAGTGATGCAGTACTCAGGATCTTCCTTTTCTGTTTGAATGTTAGTTTCTCTGTCAGTTCCTCCTGAACTGACACCTAAAACAGCCCGAAGCATCGCCACTCGGAGGAAGGCGTCTGCATGTCTCTGCAGGGTCTGCAGCTTCCGAGGCGAGGTCCTGAGACTTTGAAGGCCAGTGCATCTGGGGCTTCTGGGCTCTGGGAGCAATGGAGGTTCCCAGCTCTTCCAAACCGGATTAAAGTGAAACACAAACTCCCAGACTCTCTGGGAGTGGAATTATCATGCTCTGCACAGCTCCTGGATATATTTAGAAAATTAATTTCAGGCTCTTCTGGTTACAGTTCCCCCCCCCCCCCTTTCTTCTTTAAAGGGCCCCAGAGCTGAATTAACTTTCAGGTTCGTTAGCGTGAATTCAGTCCCTATGCCATTACAGTCACCACGTGAGCACTGTGTGAAACAAACCCCTCTTCTCCAATGGGTCTTCTCATGACAATGGCCGTTGTCTCACCTGGCACAGATGGGCTTTTTTGGTTGCAGTATCATTAGAGAGCTATGCATAATGAATGAGTCCTGGAGACTAATTATCCTTTCCTCCCTATTACAGGACAGAGCCAGGAAGGCACTGAATGTCCCCAGTAGAGCAGCAAGGCCTGTTCTCTAGTTAAATTATTTATTTTGGCTTTGCAAGTTGTCAACCCAAAACTTCTGACCAGCACAGGATTCAAAAAGACCCTTTGCATAGATACAGGTATAAAATAAACTGATGGGAGATGGTCCCCGGCAGTGCAGGCAGCACAAGGAAGCTTTCGGCTTCCTGTGCTATGGTCCGCACCGAGCAGAGAGTTTCTTCCCCTGCCCCTTCCTCCCATGTCTGAACGCGGCTGGACAGTGCTGTATCTCATGATGGGATTGCGAGGGGAGAATTGCTCGAGCACAGAATGATATGGAAGAAATATAAATTCTTTATTAAAAGATAACACTAGATTTAACATCTAGGAACCGGCTTGCTTTGATAAAGGACAGTGTTTTATTTCCCTGATGAACAACCTGTTCTGGAGTTATACCCCAGGTGTGGCCAGCCACATTAGAAAAAAGAGCTGTACCCTACTTCTGCTTTCTTGTAACGCGTCAGATCTAAGTGAAGAGCATTTTCTTAGGGCTTTTTTTACACTGAAATGGCAGTTTGCAATGAGGCCAGGAAATGTCTGGGTTTATGCCATCAGTATTTAACTGCGGTGCCCTGAATAGTCTCTGAGTTGAAACTACCTGCGGGCAGGTACCTCTGATGTGGTGAGGGGACGCTGAACCAGATTACAGCAATATTGGTGTGACACACGAAGGGCCGGTTTTGGTCCCTCTTTTTCTTTGCGAGGGCACGGCGGGCTGTGAGAGGTGGGACGGGTTTGTGGTTATTTCCCAGGAGTAAGCAGAGGTGAGCAAGGCAGCGGGTGGGGGTGGCCGGGAGCCCACTGCCGCCTCAGTGGCCTTAAAAATTATGGAGGTGGCTGAGGAGATGAGGAAAAGGTTTAAACAGCATGTTGAGATGAAGGTGAAAGCTACCAGGGCTGGGAAAAATGAAGAAGATTGGGGGGGGGGAAAAAAAAAAAAAAAAAGCACCATCTCTAATCACGCGCAAGGACATGGGGTAGTTCGTATGGCTGAGGAGAAAGCTTCCAGTAAGTGAGAGGGAGGTGTGGGGCTATGGTGACCACGGGGGAAAAAACAGTGTTTCTTATAAAGTACGTATAGTGTCCTAGGCCTCAGGACAGGACCACCACGAAAGGGTCTAACCTGCACCTTAATCTGCAATGTCGGTTTTGTCAACAGTTCCCTCAAACACGTGATTTGCAGGCCAAATAGCAGTGGCAAGTTAGAGTTTAAAAGATCAGGAAAAGCTACCTAGAAGTCCTGAAAAAGGCCAACCCACGTGTGCAGAGTGAAGAACCGACAAATGCGAGTGGCAGCCGAAAGACGGCAAGCAAAAAAGAGGGGCAAACGGGATGTGCGAAGAGCAAAGGCTAGCCCCAAAAGCATAGCTCATCGGAAGTGGAAAGGGGGAAAAAGGGAGCGTGGGGAGGGGGTGCAGGAGTAGCGGGGTGAGGTAAGAAAGTGAAAAAATAAAGATGGCAGCTACCAGGTCAGTATACAAATGCCCCAAATCCAAATAAATATATGTAGGCAGTAATAAGCTCCTTCTACTAGTTTAAAAATTAGACAAAACAGCCAAATTCAAGGGTTAAAAGTAGAATATAAGGATGCCTCAGATAAAAGGATGAGTCATTTATAAGCCAAGAAAAACACTAAATACTCAAATGCTTATAAAAGGGTGCACAGCAGAGCAGGGTGTACCACACAAAATAAACGCTAAAGCAGCACTGACTATAGTAGTAATTGAAACGGTGCGGTTCAAAGGAAGCAAGAGCTAGGGAAGTCAAAGCTCAGCTTGACCTGCTAAAGTCAGGGGAAAAATCCAATTTATGGGTACGTACAAGGCAAAAAAAAAAAAAAAAGAAAGCTGAAATTTGCCAAACTTGAAGGGTGTTTTAGTAATTGCCGCAGTGTGACGTAGTGCGACAGCGGACGGAATATTTCTGGGAGACCAACAGCAGGAGACTTTCACCCCGGGGTGGCTAAAAGTTTGTAGGTGATTTTGAGCTATATGGAGTACTGATCAACTGAATCGCTAGGAAACGGGTCATATTGGGAGAGATGGTTGTTTGCCACATGGACTAATGTGTGGTCGGTCAGAATTCCCACTCATTCAGGATGTGGATAAATTAGTATTTATATTGCGAGCCAGGGAATTTGGGCTCCCTCCTGACCCTGCGACTGAGCTCCAAAGCTGGTTGGAGTGAACGGCTTCGGACGTCGTCGCCGTCCGCATTGCGGCAGCATCCTGAGCTGGCCAAGTCTCCCCCCTCTCTCTAGTCTACCTTGCTTTGAGTTGTGTGTATTTCAGAAGTTGATTATTTGAGGGGTGTTTTTTTGTTTTTTGGGGTTTTTTTTTGGGGGGGGGGAGCTCACTGCGAGGTGCTTACAGTCGGGTCTATCTCAAACCTCTGGCCAACTTGGGGCCCTGACAAACAGATATGCTACCAGAAGCAGTTACTCTTTCCAGTTGCCAAAAAAAATTTTCTGGAACAAGCTATAATATTATATGTAGCATTGTCAAATGGTTAACGGTGCCAGGCTACTAGGAATGTAGAGTAAGTTGGAAATGAGAAATGAAAGAAGAAACATGCCATACAGAAATACCAAGCAGAACAATACGTAGGAAATCAGTATTTCCTACTTGTGCAATTCTCATATAGGGACAGAGTTTCGGTGATTATTTTGGTCATCGTGAAAAGCACAGAAATAATAGCTGCTGTTTAAAAGAAGTCATGGGGAAATCTGGCAACGATGGAATAAAGCAAGCTGAAAGTTGCTCATTCAGCTCCGTACGTGACACGTAGCTAGCGCACGCTGGAAAAGAGGCCGCTGTGCTGCATGTACAGCTCGCTGGTCGCCAGGACCCAAGCTCATTTCTTTCTTGTGATTACACGATCAGAGAACGAACAATTTTAACAACTCACTAGTAATGGAGAACATAAGCCACCGCAGAGATCAGGTACGTCGCATTCCCAGTGAATTTCAAGGATAGTAGTAACTGGGACTGTACAAGAGATAAAAATCAGGTTATTTCTGGACTTTGCTAAATTGTATACATTTCCTCCTGGATTTCAGTCCTAAATTAGTAGAATATGGAGTCTGCGTAGTTAAGAAGTTCCGAGCAAGCACTTGGTACAAAAGGTGCCTAATAGCAGTCACTTAAAATGAATAATACCACAATTTGCAGAAAATCACTGACAGCTTCTACGCAATAGGTGGTTACATGTGTTACCAGATGAGCTGTAATCAAAAGTTGACAAATAATCCTGTGATCTTAAAAATAAAATAAAATGCAAGCAGATATGGCTTGGAACATGGTTATAAGGCAGTCAGTGACAGATTTTTCCATGACGCCCGTCTTAGTCCACCGTATACTACAGAAAGCTGAAAGGAATATTTATTCCTTCAGCTGGGAAGGGGTATTTAGCACTCTGGATCACCTTTGAAAATCTCTGTTCTTGTGAAAGTATAGCAAGAGGATGAAGGAAACATGGAAACAGGAATGGTGATAAAGGCTTGTGTTTTAGAAAGCAGTTTGTCCTTGCCGGGCTGCTGTTGACTTTTCCAGGTTCCTGAGTGTGTAGAGACAGGAACCATCTGTAATTGAGAAGAGAACAAGGCTAGATTACGGTAGTAGACTATCTTTACTGTATATTTTTTATAGTTTCTTACTGTATAATTTCTATCCATTTCTAGATAGAATCTGTTTCTAGATAGATTAGAAATAAGTTATCCAACATTAGCCTTAGCCACCTTTGCAATATGAAAGGCACTACTAAAGCATCTGCTTTTGCAGAAGAGTTGTGCAAACTGCTCAGGCTGTACTTAGAGTTTAAAAAGTATTTTTCGAAAGCACTTGTAATGGAAATCAGCTTATTTTTCCCTCTGCTCCAGGAAGGTCAGTTTGAAAGCACAGCAATCTTGCACTGAGATTCCTGGCAGAGATAGGAGTGGCTGAAGTAACCAGCTTCTTATGTCCTAAATAATTACTGAAGTAGTGCTCTCTGTCTGTGAGAGTGAATGGATCTTTTGAGAGCCCATTTAAAAAAAAATAAGGTGTTAACTTTATTTACATAAGACATTATTACTTTTATTTCAAACAAAGTGTGGGGAAAGGGATGTCTGTGCAGGAAAACAGGGAGGAGAAAGCGTATCGCACTTAATGGCAGCTCTCTGCCTGCCCGGCCATCCCTTGCAGTGCACTTCGAAGGACCCTGGCTGTACGCAGGGCTACTGCATACGTCACTGCAGGCTGTTTTTAAAGTAACCGTAGAACTGGTGGCAGGGATAAAGATGCTATTAATTTTTGTTGAAATAGGAGTATGTCTTTTTATACCTTTTGGATGAAGTGCAGAATAAATGGAATCTTACTGGCTTTGTTCACTCAAGTGCAGAAATGCAACGGCGATTTCGCGCTCCTGCCCAAGGTTGTTTGTATGCTGCGACAAGCTTCAGTAGCCCCAGCTTCGGGCTAATTTCTGCTAAAATGAAGGCAAGCTGAACTGCATGCACGCAATGCAGCCAAATGAGGTCCGCTGTGTTTTTCTGCATCCGTTCAGGATGTACCCAGCAGCAATGCAACTTTTTTGTCAACCATGTAACAGTACCAAATTTCTGGAAATTGCTATTAATACAAAAACAACTGCATTCATATGATTGCAGATGATATATAGGTTACCAGTGTATTACCAAAAGTTATACGTTAAGAGGGAAATCACGGAAAGAAACTGTAGGGAGGGAATCGTCTCTTGGAGCGTGTCTGACGCTGCACAGGCAGCTGGGAGGGCTGTGGCTGTTCCCCCTCCGCTGACGTCTGGTTAAACACTGACACCACCGGAGAGGGCGTTTGGGTTGTTTCTGAGAAAAATGGGCTCCTTGTTCATGGGAAGGCAACCATTCCCAGACCGGGGGAGCCCAAGTGTTACGGGCAGGAGTTTCTAGCCAGATGTTGCCTGCTTGGGTCCAGCCTTTCTGTTCTTGGTGCGGCAGTGCCACGGCTGTGTCGCTGTGGCATTATCCGGAGAGTAAAGACCAAATGTGCTAAGACTTGCAAAAACACATAGTAAGGAAGAGCCTCCTGAAGAACTCGCTTCTACATAAGAAAAACCGATAAGGAGTGAAAAAGGACACGGAGGCACCCAGCCTCACAAAAGGTCTCGCAGCAGGGTCAGTAGCAGAGCTGGCAATTAGAGCTGGTCAGAAAAGTTAATCTCTTTCCCAATGAACAGTCTCCTTGAAGGCAAAAAGTGAAATTACAAGAGCTTTCCAGGGGGGTTGCTGGGCATCCAGCAGCCGGACTCTTTGCCTCCTCGGCTCTTTGTGGTCTCTTGGCTGCTGGGGAGGAATACAAGCCTTGATTAGGAGCAAAACATCCCAGTCTGTTGCTTAAAAAACGTAGCGAAGAGCATATGGCAGGACCACTTACAGCTTCGTTATTTATCAAGCAAATTTCTCTACAGATGTCAAGAGTACTCACTGAATACTCAGTGCATTGACTACTGCATTTAGTAAGTCATATACGTTATCTAAATGCATATTTTTATTATAAATGAGGAGGGTATTTTATGTTACCTTGCTAGGCACTAGCTGTAAGAACAGAGATTCAATTTCTAGGGGTTTCTAGCAAAAATTTTCACACAGCTGGAGTTAGCTCCACCCAGAAACCTAGGAACTAGAGTAACACCACATGGTTACACCAGAACCAAGAGCCGCCCTTGTGGAAATTCATTACCTTGCTCAGAAGTGTTAGAAGGAGTAAAGCACTGTGGAGTAAGGAAATGCAATAAAACTCAGGAAACCTGTATGAATAGCAGGTGAGCAGACTCCATCCCACCTGAGCTGCGTTGGCAAATACTCCTGACCATGGACTTTGCCCTCAGCTGTGGTTGCCCAAGGACCTTGCTGACTGTGCTCTACTCCTGAAACTGAGCGACTCCAGCTGCTGCGTGGTTGCTCTCCTGCTCTGAGTAATACACTACTTCCAGAGCTTCTGCCACTGTTGAAATAATCTGTCCTTGTCTGAGGTCTCCCATGTCCACAGCCTTGTGGTAGCTGCAGCCCCTTTCGTGACTGCTGCGTCCCAGCTACGGTCCCCCTGGCCCAGCGTGCTCCTCCGGCAGCCGGTCCGTTAGCGGGGGTGTTTGCCTTGTGTCACTGCCGATTCCCAGCTACCAGCCCACGGGAGCACCTTCTGCAGCTCGGCCTCTTGCAGTGCTTCAGCTTTTTTAGGAATCAGCTTAAATCCCTGTTACAAAGGTCAGATACTCTTGGGTGGAGTTTGCCCCTTATTCTCAGTTTTCCGATGGCTGCTGCAATAATAGATGCTTTCCCTTCTGCGCGGGGACTCGGTCCATGTGGAGGGTTTCGGAGCACCTATCCTTTGCTCTGTTAACGATGAGCTCCCCAGGCTGTCCTAGATTTAGAGCTACTCAAGTTACATTGGCCTATATTAAATGACTTAACCATTTATTTTGCTCAGACATATGGAAATGTAACCGTTTGAAAAGTACAGTGCTGCTATCAAAGGCATATTTCAGCTTTTTCTCTCCTTTCTTCTTTTTGTCTTCTGAGAAGGCCATTAAGAATCAGTGGTTCTGCTTTAAATTTTAGCTTTAAAAAAAGTCTAGTTTATTTGATACAGTGTTTGATAACTGAGATCTTTGTGCTAAGGAAGTCAATGAAAATTGTCTTCAGGATGATATTTTAGACCAGTCTTTTGACCATTTTGCAACTTATGCTAGGCTTTAAAGTGACTTCGAATTGAAGTCATATTCTGAGTGGCCAAAAGTATACTTTTTTGCCTGCGTTTTCTGTTGAACACACTTTGCTGCAAAGTCTGTTTTCCAGTCAGGTCATTCCATAGAACAGGATGCCTACTTTTTAAGTAGTTTATAGCAGTTTTTATTAGAGAGCAGAAACTTGTCTTGCTATCTTTGGTTCACAGAAGACCAAGCAGTAATTTGGCTCTTCACAGAGGAAGAAGTCCTCAGTCAGTCCGTCCTATGGCTGGTTTCCCCAACCTATAGAAGATAATATGCCTCTCACCTAGACTAACTCAGTGGGCTTTCTAGACTTAGTCAAATGTCTGATTTATCCAAAATTTCTTTCCCATCGCATGTATATTGGCTGCAGGACACAGTTACCTCCTCAGGAAAGAGCTGCCTTCTCATAGCCTAACCAGAGTGGTGTTAGGGCTAGATTTCCAGGCAGAGATTCACGTTCAGTTTGGAGAAATGGATAACTTGTGCGAATTTAGCACAGTACCAAGCCAAGGCAGCTGCTTACCTCAAGGAGAGTCAGGCAGACCCGCTGCCTGGCACGCCTGTCTCAGCCAGCCCACCTTGCCCCAAGGGCTGGAGAAACCTCCACGTGGGCTAAAACTGCTGCCGTAGGTGGGGGCTGCAACGTGTGCGTTCAGTATTTGTATTTGCCTCTTCCAGTCTCCTGCAGGGAAGGTTTACAGTTCCCTGAGCTGCTTCTGCCTTGACAAGTGTTATGGGGATCTCTGGAGAAGTTCTGCCTTTCCTAAAACACTGCCGTTGCTCAGGGCGGACCACGGACTGTGTCCGAGATCGCAAGCTAGGTGGGATTAATCTGGCTGTGCTTTTATCAGTATATTGCCTTAATGGTAAGGAAGTGGTTTTGCTTTTGTTGTCAGATCTTCTATTTCTGTTACTTAAGCTCTGCTACCTCTGACACCTGAGTAGCTTGCACTGAGGGGCAAAAAAGTGGCTGTCACTGCTGACAGCCAGCACTTCTCTGGATTTCAGAGAAGTTCAGGGAAGTGCTAATGCCATGAAAAAGTATTTTGAAATAAATAATTCAGGCAGAATAATTGGCATAAATACAGTCAGTGTTTACAGATGCATTTATATGCAGAAGTTACTTCAGGTCACTGTGGTATAAATAAAAATAGCATAACTAAAATTTTAACTTTTTTTTGTGTTCTCCCATGTATGTTTTCCATCTTGATGGCTGCCCTTCAGATAGGGGCAAATAGAGCCGTAAGGGAAGAAAAGGCAACAGTGTTTTAAGACAGAGAAATGCAATGAAAATGCCTTAGGAGCAGACTGCAAAGTAGCTCAGCTTTGCACCTTGAGCACATTGGTGCTGAGCTTCATGCATCCGTGTCTTGATGACTGCCAGGGTTTCAACTGGATGTGTTAGACGAGGCTGGGCATTTCTAAACAGCGCTGCAGACGTATGACAGCTCCTCTGCTGACCTGCCGCACCTGAACTGCAGCAGGACACGGATGGGGCTGCAGCACAAAGCCGGTGCACAAAGGAATAAAATTGCACGTCCCCTCGGTTTCTTGCCTCTGCGCACCCCCACTTAAATAACATAGTTCCTGTCTCAGGAGATTGAATGTGTCATATAACCAGGCCAATTATTGCACCTTTTTGAGTAATGGGAAGGCGTGACATTCGAGTCTGTGCTCCAAGCTTGCTCACGGATTTTATTGCTCGGCTTACAGTACCATCATGAGCTACTGGGTGAGCTGTGCTTTACTGTGACTATTGAAGAGGCTATTAAAAATCGACAGAAAGGAAGGGCTCTGTTCAGCATGGCCAAGATCTCTTTAGACTACCGTTGCAAATTCCCAGGCCTAGGGAAAGCCGGAGTCCGACCTGACCCACTGCGTGTAGTAGAGCAGCCCTGGGGCTGCTCTAGGTGCTGCCTGGGCACACTAGGCTCTTTCCCACGAAGCCTCTGCTTCCCTGTCACGTTCTTGTTTTATCACCTGATGCATCTTGGCCTGCCCTGTTGTCCGAGGAGCCGGTCCTGCAGCGGGATACCTGCTCCCTGGCAGGAGGACGGAGGTTTTGCCCCATACAGCAGTCGGAGAGCAGTAGGAGAGCGGCATGTATTTGGCGTTTCTTTCTTTTTCCCTGTGACCGTGTGCTCCTTCCCCCTGATGAACTCTCTTCCCCTCAGCCTGACCTCCCTGTAAACAGCACGTAGGCAGGGGCGAATTGAGCATGTGCCAACTAAGGCCCGTCTAGCATGCCAATATGACTATGAGTCAGTCCTCTCCCCCCCGTAACCAGGGGGCGGCCCAGAGCCCCTGGAGCTCTCCCGCACGGCAGCGGGCTGCACTGCAGGACCTCCCCTTGAGCAGGGACACCTCTCAAGGTTACTCCTCGAGGCTGAGAGGTTCCTTACCCACGACAGATCTTCGGTAAGTGATTAATAGCATGCTGAAACTCTGCGAACTTCGTGAAACTTTGCTGAGTTATATCTCTGATTAATTGTGCACATAATCCCTTAGATATAAACCACTGACCAAATCTGGGACTAAGATTGGATCCAGCTGCACCCAGACTCCTCGCAGAAGGAGTCTGGGAAGCAAGGGGGTCCTTTCTGAACCTCGTGACTCAACAGGAGGGTCTCCATTGCACATGCATCTGACTCTGTCCTTCATGCAGTAAATAACTGAGTGAACCTTGCCAGTCGAACCGCGTTAAATCATTCTTATTTATGACTTAACTTTGTTAAGTCGCTGTCTTACCGCAATAAACATAGTGCTGCTTCTCTCTTAGGAGTGAAGTGCATCACTCATCTGCGACATCCCCCACTGGCTGCATACATTATATCTTGAAAATCAATAGGCAAGAGTGCAGGAACCCAGTTAAGCATCTCAGTGATCTGAAAGGCAGTAAGGTAAAACATGGGTATTGATGGCTTAAGTAAATCATTCCCATAAACTTGTTAAGGAAGAATTTCTCTGGGGAAGTAGAGTTGACAAGCAGCACCGAATGCAGATGCCTATACCCTCGCCCTCCGATTCAGTGATACTTTGATTGCAGTGGTAAACCTCTTCAGAAATCAACATAGACAAGCAATGGGTATTTCACTATTGTAATTCATAATTGAAAAAAAAAAAAATCCCCAGGTACTGTCTTTACATAACTGGCAAAATGTGGTCCAAATTGCAGACTCAGCAGAAGCCACAGCATTGATTGAAGTGCTTTCTCTTACTAGAAATAAAATGATGAAAAAATTGACTCTTGACATGCACTCTGTAGAGTCACTGACATAGCAGAGCAGGAATTTAAAATGTTATCAAGTTAAAAAAAAAAAATAGTGTTCGATGACTAATTGTAAGTGTGTGTAAGTGGCCGTGTGTGGAATAAGCCAGAGGAGAACTTGGCAGTCAGCATTAGGCTCTGGGGGTCAGACTCATCTCGCCCACCTTCAGATGCCTCAAGGGCAGGTGGGAAGCGATCTGGAGAGCCTTTCCTGTCAGTGGGAAGAAGGCGGCACTTCCAGAGCTCATTTAGTTCAATCTATTCTGGTTTGGGTCTCGGGGAAGTTCTCTTTTCTTCAGGAACAAACAGAAGTGTGTAGACAGCTCGTTCAGAGAGAGGAGGCTGTATCTGGGCCGATGACTCGCGCGCCGGGTGCCCACAGCCTGGGTGCTTCCCCTGGGAACAACGCCAGGAGTCAGCTCCCGAGGGCTTCAGCCGTGCTCTGACATTTTGGGGGAGAAAAAGTATCTACAAGCACTGAACTGTGAGGAGAGGGCTGGACAAATTCACATGTCGCTGTGTGATGGAAACGCCCTCACCACCAGAATCTGGCAAACTAGAAAGGGAATGTTTTGTCCGTCTTAAAACAAAACAAAAAAGTGTGTGTCTGGGGGTGTGTGTGCATATATACATACATACACGCACACACTCATCCTCCTCCCCCTTCCTCCCCTTTGTTGCCCTATAATTGCTGGGTAAATTCCAGCTGAACCAGGATCAGTAACTTCCTTACTGGCATCCTCCTAATGCAGCTGTTTGGGTTTTAATTTCTAAGTACCTTCAGAAAGTTGCTATTTTTTTGGTAAAAACAGCTTAACAATAATATATCCTTCTTTTCCTAGCTATTTCGAAATTTTGCCCTTCCTTAGAAAACTATGATGATTGAAGGTTCAGAATAGACAGTTGGTCCTGGATTATTGAAAAGTTTAAGACTTCTGACTCTGACCGTCCAGAGTTGTACCTAGAAGTTTTTCATCTTTGGAAAAGAGAAGGCTGTAGTTTTCCAGGGGGACAGCACTTTCTTCAAGCTCTGGTGAGTCTGGAGTTCAGAGAAAGTAAAAGCTACAGCAGTAAGCTTGAGAGAGGTTTTAAATTTTCTATAGCTTTGAGCCCAGTACAACATGGCTTATTTTAATTAAAGTCTGGTTTGGAGTTGAAGGGATAGAAGAAATGGTCCCAATAAAATTTTTTAAGACTCTGTAAAAAGTGTCTTATATAGGGCTTTTTCCTTCCTGTAAAATAAGTGGTATATGTAAAATATGTGACAATGTGGTATAGAAAGGTTTTATTGGCACTTGTTGTAATGACTTTCATAATTTATTCATGAGTTCACTGCTCATGAGTAATTTGGTCATCCAAAATACATGCCAATAAATTTTTTTATCTCACACTGTACTATCATGTCTTTTACACCTTGGGTGGGCGAATAAGTAGAGGCATACAGGAAGTATGTTGTAGCTCCTCTAAGGGGAGAATTAAAGTAGTAGATCAGTTCAGCTGTGATGAAGAAAAAAGTGATTAGATGAGGAGAAGCTGATACAAACCACCACCAACAAAGCAAATATGTTCTGGGTTTTGACCTGATAAAATTCATAAAACTTCTAAAGTGCCTAAGATTATAAATGCCCATGGATCAAAAGCTGATGTTCATGAAATTTGCTGCTTATTATCGTAGGTGGTCTTAACTCTTATTTTTTTTTTTTTTAAACCAAGTGAGTAGCAGTGGGACAGTTATTCCTGTATAACTAAAGCTGTATCCTGGACTCATTTTATGACCTCTGAAGGTGTTCAGGAGGGAGTACTTCCATGCAGGAGAACATAGATTGGATGTAAATCTAAAATCCGGCTGTCTGTGCACATAGAAAGCAATCTCTTATAAATCCAGCTTGACACAATTCCCTATTTTTAGCTCAGTTGTGCAGCATCATATGACTAAGTGCCCCCCGGGCACCGCTGCTCCCACAAAAGATGAGGAGTCCCTCCTCTGAGAGGCAGGCTCGTGTTTGTTATGCTGCATGAAAAGCATAATGAATTCCTGGCTAACACGACATTTTATAACCAAGTGAGCTTCCAGCTACCTGAGCCTGGAGATAACGTGCTGATTACCATTTATTTCATTTCTCTACCACTTCAAATCAATGGCATGAAATTTATCATCTTTGAGCCCGTTTCTCTGTCGGATTGCTTGCGCCATATATGCTGCCTTCACGCAGTATGCGAAGACGGGTGCTTACCGACTCCTCTCCAACATGTGTTTTAAAAGAGAGTACAGGGAGCGTATTCTCCTACGCAGAACGGAGCAGGGCTCCCCTCCGCGTGTCCGTCCCTGCCCGCTTCCGAGGCAAAGGCTGCTCCTGGCGGGGAGGGCGCAGCTGTGGCGCTGGAGCGTTTGTAATGTGAATATTGCCCCTTCAACAGCTTGGGAGAGAGCGGGCCCTTTGCTGTGATAATAGCAATAATGATAGAAAAGAAAAGGAAAACCCAAAAAGGGCAGTGCCGGAGAGCGTGGTGCTTGCTGATGGACATAAATAAAGCTGGTGAAAGGCGGGACCGTGAGGGTTTGCTTTGGTGGAAGGGGTCTGAAGAGGGCGGGTTGTAGAGGTGCCCGCGCAAGGTGGCAGGGTTTCCTCCCAGGGGAGCCGAAGGAAGCCCTTTCAGCCTGAAAAAGGGGGAGAGCAGCTCTGCTGGAAGGGCTGCACAGTCCGGCTTGGCCCAGAGCCCGGTCTGAAGCCGCTGGCTTGGCGCCGCTGCCGTACTCGCTGCCGTCGATACGCCGAAAGCAAGACCGGGCTGCGGAGGGAATAAAAAGAGGAGGAAAGAATTAAAAAGGCGCGACTGTGCAGGGCCCGAGGCAGCGCGGGGTCTCCCGGTCCTCCAAGCAATAGCACCAGTTCACAGCGCCGCGATTCCCCTTGATGCCGGGGGGCTGCACAGCCGTTAGGTTAGCACCGTTTTCCAGGTGCTCCAGGTACCCGAAATGCTGCCTGGTTGTCACCTTGCTGCCGGGCTGTGTTCATCTTATTTGGACAATTGATAAGCGAACGAAATGTCGTCTTCCATGATTCCTCCAGATATTACACAAATAAGCACACAAATCTACCATTCGTCTTCCTTTCCCTTCAGACGTACAGAGTGGACCTGTCACTAATTTTTGTCATTTACCGTGGTTATAGCACAGACTGCGCACATCCCATCCCGATTTTATTATGGGTGGGAACGTAAGATAGCGTTGTGTATCAGGCATTTTGCGTATGCATGCGCGCTGCTACGTTTTCCGCGAGTTAAACCATGAAGTATTGTGGATACTAATGGTAACTATACTTCCAGATATGACATTAAGGGGTTGTTCAGTTTCCGTAATTTATTTCTGATCCTCTCTCCTAGCGAGCAGAGCGCATCCCTCACGCCTGTGCGTAGCGGCACCTAACAAGGGAGGAAGGTCCCGGGCATTAAATTTCTCAGTGCATCTGCAGGAGCGCTGTAGTGCTGGGATTTTTACACCCTGCTGCTGGCAGGGGAAGGTGGCTGTCCATCCTCCAATTGCATGGGTGTTGCTGGCAGGTTAAAGTGATTGTAAATTAATTACGTCCTTGTGGAGGAGCAGGGAGTGGATAAAGCGCCTAGATCACACCGCTCGTGACAGTTCTCTGCTCTCTGCCAGAAGGGTTGTTAATTCTCACTTTCTTGTCCTCCTACCTTTCTAATGGTCAGTGATGAGGATGCTACTTGCAACTAGCAGAATGACTGTCCAGTTCATTTTGTTACGTGTGTGTTTTTTTCACTTTCCTCTTTTGAATATATATATATATATATGTTTTTTTAATTGTGGAAGGAAATATCATTTGAATAATGGACTCGTAATTTGCAGCTCCTTGGGCATCAGCTGAGAGAAGGATGTGGGAAGGAAAGCCTGCGCGGGCCCTCATGGTGGTGTCGTGCTAGAGGTTACACATGCGTTCGCCCCAAACAAACCTCACCCTTCCTGTCCCGCCTTGCCCACAGCAAAGCGCTTCTCTAAGTAATGTAAGGACACGAGCCCCAGGGAAAAGAAGATGCAGATGCCTTGTCTAATGGCTTCTCTAGCTGACAAAGCCTAAAATGTAGATAGATGAACCACAATTTGTTCTTCTGCACCTAACTCCAGATTAGTTTAGTTGCATTGGCATCCAAGTTTTTCTTGGCACAACTCCCTGGTTATTTGCAGCTTTGCTTCAAGGAAAGCCTGGAAAAGCCAACAGACCGGGCAGCGGGAGCCCCAAACCGTCAGGGTCTATGGACTTCCCAGGACTGTGCGTGCGTCACCTTCAGGTCTTGCTCTGCGAATCCCTGACCACGCTTATGGACCACATCTGACACCAAGCGAGGCGCTTCCACGCAGTGGGTCTCACAAAATAGAGGAGACCTCCCCGGAGCCCCCTCCTCCATCCACAGCAATCCCAACCTCTGCTTCCCACCTCGCACTTGAATTCTCCTGCCATTCAGCTGTGTAAAAATCCGCACCAAAGCCTTCTCCTTTTCACCTGCTGCAGCTTTTATTTTGTGTGACGGTAGCGAATATTGCTTGGGCCAGGCATATAAAGGTGCAAATATCATCATACAGAGCAGTGCGTTTGTCAGGGCATTCAGTGAGTAGCTCCTCTGCCAGTGAATATAGAGGATGAAGCTTCTCAGCATCCACGAATACTAAATGCTCAGGCTGAAACTCTGCATCATCAAATTCTTTTTCCGAAAATAGTCTCATCCGCTGAGCAATGCTTCTTCCTTTCTGAATATCAGGCCTCACTCACTACCTAAATCACTACTGAAGCAAGACTACTTGCTATTTTAACACACAGCTTCATGAAAAAGATGCACTGAGACATTTCCGGATATTGGAAAACATAACTAGGTAGTTTATATTGTCACTTCTCTCGGTAACTTATTAAGCGTACTTCAGAGGTGTGAAGAGACTAGTTCTTTTAATGTTTGATATAAACTATATTTATTTGGAGGCAAATCACATGAAGAGAACAATATCCTTTTTCTTTGTACATGTGCATATATTTAGCTGCAGTCTGCACACCAGGAATCACGGATGCAGCAGAAATCAAGGCATTTATTATAGAACTGAAGTTTCTTTACCAGCAATACTGCAAGTTTATGCAAACTCCTCAGCTGTTACCGAGGCTTCTCAGTTGGTGTGTAAATCATTAATAACAGCGACAGCTAGAAAATGTGGAACTTCCTATAAAAATTTCAGGTGAAGATAGTTTTTGTTTTTGGCAGCAATTCAAAAACTGACATATTCCAGCTGTGAAGGAAAAAATCTTTTAATTCTGAATTACCACCCTGTTTCCTCTGGGGAGAGGCATTTAGGTGACTTGTGGATTTGTCTCAGCCGTTTGCAGATTCTTTCTCCAGTGACGCGTCATGATTTTTCTCTTGTGATGGGACATAGTAAAGTGTGGTGTTAGATGTCTGAGTGCTATTTAATGGCTTAGAAAGAAGACAAAGGAGGAAAAGATGCATTCGTTTTCCTTGAAGTATTGATTTTTTTCAGATTGAGATATTTTTCTATTTATTATTTTGCTAAGAAACCTGATGTTACCAAAGAAAGCAACACCTTATCATAAAAAATTTTTGCTTAGTTGAAAGCATGGTATTAAAAAATGTTGACCTAACCCAGGGGACACAAACACTGAGCTGTGAAAGTACTGTCAGTATGCAGAATGTGGCTTTTGGTCACACTACATATGTATGAGAAAATTATCCTATGAGAGGCATGTGGTAAAGAAAACTTGATTGCTTTTTGGCGTTATGTATGTATTTAAATTAGGTAGAATTTTAAAATTAGTATGTGGAGAAAACAAAGTGGATGTTTAGGACACATTAAAATGTTGTAACTACTCTATTACTAATAATTGCAGTGCTGCAGATCTAACACAGCTCAAAAAAAGTCACTTATCTTACACCAGTAGGATGTACGAGAAATGAGACATATTAATTTTGTTAACGCTTTCGATACAGTGAAGAGAGAGTTTCTTAAATCAAGCTGGCTTGGATAGAAATGCTGTTCCAGGAGACCAAAAAAAAGCTCTTTGGTGCCGTGTCGGCCTGAACCGCTGGACTCCAGCGCACCGAGCGCAGACAAGCTGGTCAGTGCCGGCTGGCGGGTCGGTATAAATCCCGCTTAAAGGAGCTTGCGCGTTAGCTCACTAAAAGGGGAGTCGAAACAGAATATTGAACTCATAGTTGCTGCATACACGTACCTAGTGAAAAGATCTTAATTTCTATTTTGTACTGAGCTTCCAAATCAAACTTCAAGAATTTAGTTAGTGGGTTGTTGTTTTTTTTCTTTTCAGAAAATCTTTAATAGTAATTAAATGGATTGACTTATACATTGCACTTGTAATCATATTCAAGCTGACGTGAAAAGGGCTTAGAAAGGACTTTTCAAAGTGCCAATTAACTGTAGGACATAGACTCTTGGATGATGACTTATGCAACAGAGAATAAATCAGTCTGCAAAACTGTAAAACTATAAAATCAATTTTGCTTCATGTTGTTCGTGAAACAATTAATACAAACAATCTGACTTCAAAACTATAAAATCAATTTTGCTACATGTTTTTTCATGAAGCAATTAATACGAACAATCTGACTTCAGATGTCTGCTGTCTCATAAGCCACTGGATCATTAGCCTTAAAAATGTCAACAAGTCTCTGACTGTGTAAACGGAATTACTAGTCGAGGTAATGCAATAAATTACATTTTGGCTATTGATGTTTTTACAGGCAAGTGGAAGGATGTAGCAAAAATGCAATATATTCAAGGAAAGGGAGGAAGAGGGAGACAGACATTCACTGAAAGCTTGTTGTAGCTCACCTTTACATCCGTAGATTTACACCCGTAAGTAAAGAGTTGCGTTAAGCCTTTTAACAACGGTGGGGTTTGAGCCGGGCAGCCCTGCGTGAGGGCCGAGGGGCTCTGCCAGGCCCCTGCCGGGGCTTCGGGGCCTCCGGGGAGACCGAGGTCGTGATTTTTGACTTCCGTACAGCCCGGACGCTATTTAAATAGGACCTTTAGGTCATCGCAGCAGAGGCAACGTTTGAGGCAAGAAACTACCATTGCTTTAAGAGAGCTAAGTGGACCCAAATCGGGAAAAGGAATTGTGGGAAATGAAAGAGTTTGTGGGAGCAGGAGGGAAATATTCGCAGAAGGCTAAGTCGCTGGTAAACCAGAAAGAATGTAAAATTTAATTTCTAACAGCTCTAATTTTGTGATGCTCAGCCGTGGCCGCGACCCTTTAAGAGACACTTTCTGTAGGAGTGCAACGCGCAGGGTGCACATCTAGCAGACTGCAAGCTGAACCCCTCGGAGGCAGAGGGCTGAGGGAAACTTCCCGCCTGAAACTTTTTTCGGCTAAACATGCAAATCTGTCGACAGTAAAATGTTTTGCAAATGTGTTGACTTCAGGAAGTTCTTCTTTATTAAAAAAGTTCTGAAAGATTCAAAAGCCTAGTTTCAGCTCTTCCTAAGAGATTATGTGCACCTTTGTATTAGAAATTCCCTCTAATGATATTTTAACTATGTTAAGTAGAAGAACAAGAAAATAAGAAAAAAAAAATGTTGATATGATATGCGTTTTTTTGTTTTTGTTTTTTTGCAACTATAAATTTGCTTTGGACCTAAAACCCCATATTTTTACCATGATCTAGTTTGTTGCATACAGCAAAGTGCCCATAGATTCTGCCTTGGCCTCCTTGGTGCTACAGTCGCAAAAATAATGGTAATAAATAATCATACAAATGAAAATAAAACCCCAAACAGCAGAAAATGCTGAAAGGAGAACAGCATCACGCCTGATCTTGCGCCGTGCGTGGTGATACCGTGCCATCAAAATCTCGTCAGGAGTGAAAATTGCGGGAAAGGGGGCATAAGTTGCAGTGGGGGCGCTGAAGAGCTGCACGTGTCGCTGCTCGCCGCGCGGCTCGGGGCGCTCGGCCGCAGCGGTTGGAGGGCGGTTTGGCTGTGAACTTTGCCTAAAGCAATTGCGTCACTGTTGGTTTTCTAAGCGTTTCACGTGGCGTCGGTGAGTCTGTGCGTATGGCCCCGGAGTCGCCGTCTTTCAGGCTGATTCCCCGCCTCGTCGGTTTGTCTCTTTCTTGTGCTTATAGAAACACATGTTTCTACCTATATTTAGGTAGGCCCCACATCTGGCTTGGGGATTCATAGCGTGGTCTGTTGACTTCTATTCTAGATATATTTATAGTAAAAATTTTACAGTTAAATAGAAATTAACTATCATTTATATTACAATAATATCCTTGGGCCCCCAAGGCTGCTAGTTCCTTACAAATTTATATCATAAAAAAGGCTTCCTTCTTAAAGAGGTTAGTGTTATTACATGTAAACCTAATAGACAAGGAAAGTCAAAAGAGGCATTAACATCTCCATTATTTTCTCATGCTGGCTTCGCATGGGAAACCTGAAATAGATTAAATGATTTTTTCTATAGGTCTCAGAGAATTTCATACGGGAGCTGGGGAAATGTGTGAGATTTCAAATCACACCTATAAGCAGTCAGTTATACTAGCTCTCTCCCTAGGTCTGCATAGTCTACATGGGTATATAAATACATATAAATAATAATACAGCATTCCCACACCTGATTCATTATAGAGTAAAAAGATTCCAGTATTTTAATCTGGAGCTCTCAAATCAAAAATAAATCTCCATGCTTTCAGCTGTTTTGCAGTTGTTAAAGTTCAAGTTAAAAGTTCAAGTTATATTTCTTGGGTGCAGATCTTGTGTTAATGAATATGTGCTACCTGAAGCTACAACCTGAGCCTAGCAAAAATACATTACGTTTCTAAATTTAGCAGTGTCCTTGTGTATGTATGGTATATAGGCTTAACTGAAAGCATCTCCAAAAAAGTATCAGCCTGTGATGGTAAAAAAACCTGTTTTTAAGATGCTGCTAGCGTTTTACTGGCTATCATTAAGTACACTGCAGATAATTTCCATTTTGTCCTTGCTCTGGGATGGCCTAGCAGCTTGCGCAGCCGAGCCGAGGGGGGAAGCAGGGCTGTCCGTGCCGGGCGCTTCACCTCGCGCCCTGCGACGGGCTCTGGGCTTCCCGCTGTGGCATGAAGCCCTCTCTAGCGGGGTTTGCGTTTGTGGCGCGATGGGAAGGACTATTTGTTGTTGTTTTTTTTATAAGCTAAATACTACTTTTCCTACATATATGCACCTATTTAAAATAGCCACGGGAGAGCTTCCAAAGCCCTAGGTTGCAACCTCATCAGAAGAACATATACAAAGAAGTATAGGGACCTCCTATGATATGGAAACTTTAGATCTCAGTCTGTCTTACATACCACAAATCAATGCTTTGCTTATAGTTGAGCCAATTAAACTTTATCCATCTTAATAGTTTCTCTGTGATAGTTTCACGGAAAACAACACAAGCGAGGGGTCCCAGGCGCGACACAGCCAGAGATGTGTGTGATTCTGCAGGAAGGGGCAAGCAAACTTGTGGCTTAAAAATTCTTCTTAAAGCGAAGAATTTCCAAATGTGGGCCCTTTTTTGCTGGGGGAACAAGGCTCATAAAGACCTGCTCCAGGTTCCCATTAATAAATTCCTGATTTAGGAGAATCCTGAGATTATGAAAAATGAGAAATGCAACAAGGTCCTTTGTTGCAGTTTCTGGTATACCAGCAACATTTAATTTCAAATTGTATAATCTGTGTCATTGATATACTGTAGCTATCTTTTGTACATTTGGGTTTTCCCTAAGTAGCATATGAAGGAAACTGAATTATTACTGTTGGGATCTCTGTTAGTACTAGATAAGTTAGCATTTGCAGGGAAAGGGGTGAGACAAATCAATGGTCAATAGAAGATACCTGTGGCCAGGGAGAAACCTCTTGTGTCTGCATCCTGGTGGGAAATAGCAGTGATCAGACACCCGCAGAGCTGCCAGACAGAAACACCTGTTTTAGCTAGTTCTTTCCAAAACATGCTGCGTCTACAGGGCTTTAATATAACCTGTCTGAATAATGGATGAGTTTCTAACTTAGAGGGAACGTTGCTGGGACGGCGATTGGTGATGGTGCAAGTCACAGCTACTGACAGCTTTTTATCTGAAGTCCTTGGAGTTTTCCATCTCTAATCTGTTCGTTTTGGTAAATTAATGACCTGAATTTCCTCCACAGCTTTGAAATTCAGAAATAGTTTTCCACATTGGCTAGACTGACAAACCGTGGCTGCTTTACCGGAGGCCTTTTGCACTGGTTTTCAGCCCTTCACAAAGAATTGGCATCCTAAATATAAGAGACTCGGCTGGGGCTAATTTTAGGAGTTTGATGAACCATGGTTTTCTTTTCATTTGCTCATAGGGGTTGTAAATTGCTAATGATCTGCAGCAGAAATTAATTATTGCTAATTACTCCCTTTCAGCCACAGCTCAAGTCTTCTTTTAGCTCAGCGTGCAGATGCAGGTTAAATGAAGTCCAAATTTCATTCCCTTTTCTGTCCTTGAAGTAAACAGCAGATCCTGGGCACTCTTTGTATCCAGGTACAAATTAGCTGGCGCAGGAATGGAAGCGGGGGTTTTTTGTCGCGTTTTCAGGGGCGGGGAGGATGCCTGTATTTAAAGCTGAGATGGGACTGGGGGCTTTCTTTTGTCGAAGGTTTGCTCTCTGCTCCTGGGCTTTAAGTAGGACAAGCTGAGATTGATATCGCTTCTGGACAAATACACTGAGAGAACTTCTACTTTTGAGGACAACAGTGCAGTTGGTTTCACGCAAAAGAAGGGGCATATATTATCTGCAAAATGATGCTGTTTTATATGCAGTCTGCATATAAACAGTTATGTTCTTAGTTATCAGAAAGTATAACTTGCAAAATCTAAAAGATGGAAATTAATTATGTAAAGTGGCTTCAAGTTAACTGATATCAAACTGGTAAGGCACAATAAATGAAATTTTGTCTCATCCTTGATTATGTTGCCTAAATGGGTGTGTAGTTTTGATCAAAACAAGCATAGTAGCCATGTATTCCCTCTGCCTTCTTGAATGTGAAGCTAGAGATGGGCAGAGGAACCTGAATACGCTTACCAGGGAACAGGAGGGTTTTCAGGGGATGAGGAGAAGTCGCAGCATAATGGCCTGAACGTTGAACTACGCGCTTGTGTGTAATGGCCCGGCCGCTCGGGAATGAACGTGGTGCTTTCCTGGTCGCAGCGCACGAGAGAGCGTGCCTTCTTCATCCAGAGGTAACACTGTGGTGCTGGCCTCTCGTTTCACAGCCTTCAAAGCACTTAAAGGACTCGGGTACTTTGCAAAGGTGTTTTGAACCTCATTTCTCTCAGAGTCGGAGCTGAAATTCCAGCTAAAAGACACAAATGATCTTGGAGATGGGGAGAGTGCGGGGCATTTTCTTAGGCTGTGCTAGAATCAGTATTTGCTTCAGTGCATGTTTATGCAAAGGCAAGTTGAGACCACCAAAAGCCCTGTTTTTAGGCATTGTCATTTTGAGATAAAGTCCCCCCTGGTGAACGCAGCTTTTCGTTGGCTTTAAACCACCAACTGCAGAGCTGCTGCTGCTGCCTTGCCACCTATATCTGGCAAGTCCTCGCACAACCCATCTGATGTCAGTCATTCACTGGTGGGAAGTGTGATAATTTTGTCTTCCGTTGCCTTTGAAGTTTCAGGTTAAAAGTCTCTCCAGCAAATCTCATCCTTTTGACACAAGCTACATAGCTAGAATATGCATTTACTGAAAGGGACGATGTCATATAGAAAGCAGTGTGATATATATATATTTTTATAATGTAACTTCCCCTTTTTGGAAGTAAAGCAGTTAGAATGGAGAAGAAAGGAAACCTGATCCAAAATGCGTGGGATTCAAACACACGGGTATTTATGACCATTTGGGAAGATATCTACTTTTCATTATGCTTCTAAACCTGTGCAAATCTGACCTTTTCCTCCCTGTTAAAACAGAGGTTAAAACCAGCCTTTAACACTGAGTATTTTTTCAGATTTTTGCCTCAGCACTCATTCATTATGGAGTTAGTCTGTCTTGTGCTTTCCACGCATATTTGAATAGGATAGGAAAAAAACCTGTGAAACAGGGAAGTGCAATGAGAAAACAGTTTTAATAAAATGTGCTGAGGAGCTAGAAAATATGTATTTCCTTCAGCTTTTTTTTTCAACTATATTGGCTGTATTTCAAGTTGACTCAGTTCCTTTAAGTTTGGTTGAGATAGTACCTAGGCAATGACATCCGAAGCCTTCTCTGAGATGGGATGATGGGGAAATGGGGATTAAAAGAGGATGGATGGAAGAGCTGAAGGCAATGAGGAGAATTTGCTTTTTAACGTGGTAGGTGTTTGCCATTGGCATCTTTGCCGGCATCATGTCCTACCTCCCAATAGGAAAGTTTGTATGTGGCTCCCGCTGCCAGTTCAGGTTGCGCCTGGCATATGTTATGGAAAAGGTCGTGCAGGAGAGGGAAGGGCATGGTACGAGCGGCGTTCGTTGGCTCCCTCTGCACGCCTGGGCCGGGCGAGCTGGGGAAGAGCTCGGCGAAGCGCTCCTCCGTTGTTAGCAGTTGTCCCCCGGGATTTTAAGGTGTAATGAAGTGCGAGCTGGGCCCTGGCGTCACCTCCCACAGCTGACATGTACCATATGTTTGTTAACAGGCTGCCAAAGAGGGTGGCTGCTTTCTCCCTGCCCCGTACCGCAGGAAGCGCAGTCAGCCGCGCAGGGTGGTGGCAGTTAGCAGTGCACCAAGAAAGCATCTCTGCTCCCTCCAGCTCCCGTCGCTCCTCCGTAAGAAGCCCCGTGACAGCCCTCCTGCCGGGGTGCGCTGCAGAGATGTGCCGTGCGTAACTGCGTACCTTGAGAGCTCATCTGCTGTCTTTATTACAGCAGTTACTGAGGATCATTTGACTGTAAATGCTCGCTCTCTCTTGCTATGAATCAATCAGTCATTAACCTTAGCAATATCGATGCGCTCTCACTACGCGTTTCAAGCAGATTAATAAACAACAGAAGCGTTAAGAGCCCATTCAACGTGCTGTGATGTATCCCTGCGTTACTGGATCTGGATAAATACAGTGACACCTCGTTGTATTGCAAGAGATTGATGGAGGAGCTGCAGCATGGAAGAGAATGGAAAAATGGAGACTTGCACCAAGATGTGCTGATAAAGAAACAACGCTGGAGAGACAAATGGGAGCGACGTGCCTACGTGCGTGCACCTGAGAAGCAGACATTTGACAATATGTTGACGTGTGCTAGGTAGAAACTGCTTTCAATTTATTATGTCACGTCACCATGAGTCTCACCTTCTTGACTCACTCTGAGAGCAATCAACATAGTGTCAGGGAAAGGAGAAAAAGGGGGGAAAACCACCTGCGTGAGAATAGATCTTTCTGATGTGTCTTTGTAGGTGACCAAGGTTAAGAACATACAGTTATGTCTTGCCAAAGTACAGCCCTGAGTATTAGGAGCTCCTTGACCATTTCAAGATACTCTTTTATAGCACCAAAAAAGCTGGAAAAGACTGATTTATTCAGGTGAAGTCTGATTTCTGATGTTGTATAAAATGACTTTGAGGTGCTCCTCACCTCCCTCCAAAATCATGGGCGTTGTTTCTTAATCTCCTCAGCCAGCAGTCCCCAAACAGCAGCTACTGGCCAGCATGATGCCCATGAGGCTCTTGGACATTTTCTGGAACCATGTTTCTGCTAACAGTCCAAATTGACCAAATTACGATGCTTCATGCAGAGCTTTTGTTGCTCAAGGTTTTCTGCTTGCAGCATGCGTGGGCTGGGGCTCTCTGCATTAGGGCATCGCAGCCCAGCTGGCTCATGCTGCAAGGACGATGTTTTTCGGACCCTGGGCTTTGGGCTGTTGCAATTCGGTGCTGCGTGCCAGCTGATTCTCGCAGCAATGCTGACACCTCTTCAGGCAGCCCAGTCCTATGGAGGCAGCCAGAAACGTGGCGGAGCGGAGACCAGCCTGCTTTCATTACCTGCCTCCCCCGGGTAACCAAGGAGAAGACGTGACAAGTACTGCAAATGATCCCAAACTCCTCCATTCTGCTCCGGAAGAGCAGCCAATCTTTCCGTTGGTAACAGGCAGAGAACGTGCATCGAGTTTGCAGCTGTCTAAAGCAGGAGGTAGGGAAAAAACACCCTTTTGGGGAAACATGAAGCAGTTCGTTGAGGGCCTCCTGCATAAACGGTAGGGTCTGTGCGCCCCCGAGTCTGCAGTCCCAAAGCCGAAGGAGCCCTTGCGAGGGAGCTGCTCCCACCAAGCAGCAGCGGAGAGAGGCGCCCAGATGGCTCCTGGAAAAACCTGCCCATTTTGGTGCCTGTGCACCAAGCGTCCTGGAGCTCGACAAGTCACCAGAGGGCTCACCCGCTTCGTTTTTCCTAATTCCTAACATATGTACGACTTCAGCTGTGACACAATTAATTTAAGCTATTAGTTGGAGCTGGATCTGGGCCTTTGCAGTGCCAGAGGGCCTGTTTTGTACTTTAGGAACGAAACAAATCCTGCTGCTTCCGAGGCCCCACTGCAGGGTGGTTACGAGGCACGAATCTGCCCTTGGGCATGGTGGGGATGTGGCTTCGGGCCTGCTGTGGGGCAAGGTGCCCACGTACCCGTGGCTGTCCGAACGCCTAGGGGGGTCTTGGGGACGTTAGGAGCCTGCGGAGGTGCCGGCCCCTTGCAGGCACAAACCCCCTGAGACATCTCAGACCAGGAGCTGTTTCCAAACAGACCCTAAAAGCTTATTGCTTTGCCTTTATTATCTTTATTCTGATTTTTAAGCATATGCATCCAGGTCCCGAGCAGGACCTTATTAATGACCTCCTGTTAGCTGCTTTTTCATGAAGATGAATGCAACCTTCGTGCAAGGTTTTTGCACATTTAGCTCCAAAAGTCCTGCTAAAAACAAGGCCTTTAAAAATCAGCACCAGTGTCTGGAAGCCTTAAACAAGCTTTGTCTGCCATTATTAAATCTTTTCAGTTTGCTTTTTAATTTCTCGAATAATATTTTTTATCCTAAATGAATAGCTATAATCAATTTCTGAAGCATGTTCTCCTGGGTCTTAGACCATACAACCTTTTAGCCAGCTTTATTATACGGTTTCAGTTTATATAAATGTATGTACTCTAGATTTATTTATAGAATATGTAGCTATTACAGCTGAGTATTTAAATCCAAATTAATAATTTATACAGATTTTCTACTTTAGACTGTTCATTAGAAAAATCATGATTTTAATTTGTCCTCTCCGTGTCTTGTATTATTCTTTTATTTAACTATACAGATTGATTTGAAAGAAACCCTCTCTGGGTATCTGAATTTTTAATCAATCAATACTGATTAGTTGTGTTTGGTCAGATGTGTAATATGACATTGTTCTTCTGCTTTGACTGGATGAATGCACAGATAATCATGATATGAATCATTACATTTGCAAAGCAAAATCCATTTTCTACCAACTCGCTTCCCAGGAGCATCCTTTATAAAGCTGAATCGCTGAAGGGCAATATTTTCAAATAGGCCGGTCATTTCTGAGGGTCTCCCTTGGGCAGCTTTAAAAGACTTATTTGCACCCAGTTTGCTGATGGGCCGAGCAGCTCGGACCTGAGCAGGGCTCCCGCGGGCGCCCCACGTCCGAGCTGCCGGCCTGGGAGGTGTTCGGCTTGGGCGACGGGGCCGTGCTGGGCTGCCCCGCGCAGGCTCAAGCAGCCCGGTCTGCGGGTCTAGGGCTAGTGCCGGTTTGGGTTCGGTTCACCGCTGGATTACCCCGCTTTCCTCCCAGCCGGGCTACACGGAGCACGGGATGGTAGAAGCGGAGCCGGTGCCTGCTAGCGCCGGCCGCGTGGCGCCCGCGTGGCCCAGCTGTGCCACCAGCTGCTGCAGAGGCCTGGCGCGCTTGCTGCACGGGTGTCCGGGTCCGGGCAGGCTGTGTCGGTGTGGCAATTGCTTGTGCTTGTGTAACGGGGAACGTAGCGTAATGAGCCGAGCGAGTGGTGCTAGCTTGCGCTGGGAGCCTGAATCCCCCCGGAGGGGATCTGGTGACGGAGACGGCCCTGGGAGCGTGACGCTGGTGCTCTAGCTGCTCCGCGCTGGAGACGACGTGCTGGCAGCCCTGCCGGAGGGGAAGGCGGCCCGAGCCGGGGAGCGGGGAAGGCCAGGAGGTTCAGCAGGCTTCGGGAGCCGTCGCTGCAGCTTGCTCCCTCAAAGCGTCGGCAGACCAGAATTGGGGGCTGCAACCGCCCCTCCATCATCCCCTGTAGCTACTCGTCTCCGTTGGCTTTGAATGCAGGCTGGTGTCTTCCTGAGCCGTTATTTTTCGTCTGCAGATGGGCGCTGCGGCTTCCTTTCTCTCGGCTGGCCTGCTCTGTCTGTCTGTCTGGGTGGTCAGCTGTACGCAGCGTGGCAGGTATTTCGGTAGAGCACCTGGTGCAACTGCAGCCTGCTATCACGAGGTGTCATTAGGCACAGCAGTTGTGCACGAGGTGGTAAAAATGAAATAGCGCAGCACGTTAGCACAGAGAGAGAGAGAAATGAAATTATAGTGCTGATAGCCCTCTGCTGATGAAGATGAATATCTCTTGGACCTATCTGAAAGCGGAGAGAAATTCTGCCTCTTCTAAATTATTTTTAATGATTATTAGTTTCTTAATGCTGTCTTTTAGAAGAATAGATGAGAATTTTCCAAAGAACGTTGATTTTTTTCAGATGCCTGGAGGTAAAAGACGAGACAGCACCTTGGCCGTGACTGCACACGGCGGTGAAAGTCACCTCGTGGTACCTCCAGAAGAACGTCGGGAAACTAAATACCCGGCGCTTGAACTAATACTGCAGAAGTAGAATAAGGGTTTTGAAGATCTCATAGGCAGTTAGATGCCTAAATCACCCTGTGGATTTCACCCCAGGTGAAGTACTTGCAGGTTTAAAGTTTACTGTGCTCTGAGCAGGGAGCTGGACGCAGACCTGCGGTGGGAGCCCGACCTCGGCCGCCCCAGCAGCGCTCTGCGGGAGCCAAGCGGATCCCGGTGGAGCAGGTCCTGGCTGAGGACAGGCCTGCACAAAGTCGTTCAAGGTGCTGATGAGAAGAGTCCTATTCTGCCTTTCTTAGAGAACGGCAAAAGGGAAAAAAAAATTTTTAACTCAACCCCTGGCCCCTGAAGAAATAGAGCAAGCAAAGTAAATTACTGCAGGAAAAGAATAATTGCTGGTAGAAGTGTGAAGTGTTGATCTTATGTATTTTTTGCACATTGTAGAGATCCTTAAAGGCTGTCAGCATTTTAATTAAATGTGACAGCTTGACAATAGGAGCAGCTAGGTGTGAAACGCATATCCCGCTGGAGGGAGGCTTTCCGCACGACGGCAACCTGAAACCGGGCCGTGGCTGGCTGTGGCCGTGGCTGCACTTTGCCGAGCAGCCAGCGCTGCAGGCAGGGTTGTCAGCTGTGCGCTCCCCAGAAGTGACACTCCGCATTTGCTCTTGCCCGTGTTGGGCAGCGAGGTGAGGGCACCGCTGGGGCTGCCTGCTCCTGCTGCAGCCGCGCAGGCAGAGCCTGCTGTTCCCCGGGGCGTTGGGAGCTTGGTCTCTCGTTGATGCAACAGATCAAGCCTGGAAAAATGCTGAGAAACTGCATTTTTTGCAACCTTTTTTTCTGTTAAACAAACAAACAAACAAAAAAGCTTTGTTGTAGGATTCTGACATTTCATCTTATTATTATCAGAGACCAGCCATGACTGTAGCCTATGACTTTGCTCTTTCTATCATTACGTGGCTTTTCCATGAGATACTCCCTCCAGTGTAAGGCTTCCTGGCTCAGTAAGACTTTCCTGCATTTCAGGCATCTCCATTATTAATTAATTTGCTATTCATTGTAATAAATCCAGTCATAATGAATTTATTTAGCACAATGCGGATATTTCACGTCGTCTCTTCATGCTTCCTTCGCTATTTCAATCGCAGGCTTCCCCTGCCATCGGGACACAGCACCCTCTGGCATCCTGATGCAGCAGTGTCTGCCTGTGCCTCTATCAGCATCAGCTGAATAAGAGAAAACCTTAAATCCAACCCAGCTTTAGAGCTGGAAGTGCTCAGAATTTTCAGTCTCATTTTCAAGGAGTTGAATATTTTAGGTTTTTCAAGATGGGGGCCAAGTCCTTCTCTTGTGCCACCCTGGGGATACCAGGGAAACCAAAGCAAGGCAGAACGTGGCAGAGCCGAGCGCATTTCGCCTCCCGAAACTCTGAGGTACCCTAGGTCCAGACACTAAGAGCCACTTACATTAATTTTGTAAGCAGTATTGCTCACGTTAATCTCCTTCCACGACGTTTTGTAGACGTGTTGTAGAAATGCATTCTGCCATGTAAAACCTTGCCAAGACAAGTACGGCTGGTTCTAGATTCAGAAACAAATCTGCATTTCTAGTAGTAGTAGGTTTTTTAGACTCCTGTGCATACTATTGCTCAACTTTGTCACTACTGCGAAAAGTATTTTAGGTAAGAAAATATATTCAGAGGGGACAGCAGGTTCATTAACATCGTGAGAAGGAATGAAATAGTATAGGAAAACTTGATATTAGTTGTACTTAGACAGCTGAATTTAATTGAGTTTACTTCCGCGGTGCATAAATGGACGCTTCCATGCATCAAAGCAGTTGAAGAGTTCAGCTTATTCATCATTCATTATTATCCCAATGGATTTCTAGCACTCGCTCTGCCGTAATTTGTCCCTCTCACATCCTCAAGCATAAATAGTCATTGATGTACAAAGGTGCAGACTTGAAACAGAGAAATGCCCTTTCCAAAGGGTGAATTAAACATTATGTATCTGTAACATGATTCAGTGATATTTGTTATGAAGAAAAAAGTGCAATATTTATTTCCTTCCACCAACTTATAAATAATGTGATTAATGAAAAAAAGCAAATGTTCCAATTCTATTCGTACATTAATAATCATACCTACAGCAGCATGTGATTTTCTGCTAGAACTTGAATAAACACTATGTAGGAGAAAAATCAAGCCCTGCAGCTGCTGCTGTGATAGCAAGCTGGATGGGGATGGGAAACCCAGTGGGAACTTTGCAGGGGAATTTGAGGTGAACAGTGTGAGACTGGAGGCCTGTTTGTCTCGGAGGGGCTGGTCCAACACCACTGAAAATGGCAGAAATATTCATGTTCCTCCCTGTGGATTGTGGATGAGGCCCACACATCACTGTAGGTGTTTCAGAAACTTGTAAGTAGAAGCGAATGCTGTACAACCCAGCATGAGCAAAATCAAAATGAAATGTGTGGTAGGTAAAATGATCAATACACACGTTGCAACAAGGGCTTGACAGCTTAGCTGGTGGTTTTCTGCCTTCCTACTGCTGAGAGAATGGAGGGGGGGGGAGAGGAAAAAAAAAGAAGTACCAGAACACAAATCCTTCCTAAAACCACAAGAAGTTTCAGCTCTGTAGCAAAAAAAAAAAAAAAAAAAAAAGAAAAAAAAAAAAGAAAAAAGAGGCTATTTCAACTGCAACTGCTTTGAAACAGTTTGAGGTTATGAATTTACCAAGTTCGGTTTGTATGTTAGCACTTTTGTTACTCATTTTGATCCACTGATTTAATGGATGACAAACTTGGTCACGCTCACCCCCACCACAGAGAAGATGACCTCTTATCTGAGATACTCTGACCTGTCTGCTCGTACAATGATGCATTTAAAGCAACGAATTAGGATACTAAAAGCATAATAAAAGCAGAGCAGACAACATGAAGGAAAGGGGCAGGTTGGCAAGAACTAATCAGGGGGAATGAAGACAGAACAGAGATTTTGGAACCTCTTGAGAAAAGCTGAAGGTGCCCCAAGATTGTGGAAGAGAGCCTGTCAAGAAAAGATCTAACACTAAACCAGAAAAATCTCCGTAGTTCATAGCCTTAGCAAGCACAGTACACGTGTGACGAAAAGAAACAACTCTCTGTAAGTGAACAAATTATCTAGTCAATCTATGTCTGTCTTAGTATAGTGCAATGGACCGTGCTTATTATTTAAGACATCTTTTATTGGATATAGGTGATCTTGAATGTGTACTAACTGATAAAGTATTTGTATAATATTGCCATGGAACTAAATGGCCAACCATTAGCTAGTAGCCTTAGGGTATGTAAAATAAATACTAGTTAAACCCATCTCTTCATTTGTTACCAGAAGTACAAGCGTATATTTGAGTTTCAGTAGTCGTCCCCTTGGAGAAAAAGAATCCAGAAGCCACAGGCTGCAGCTAGCCTGACCTGAACTCCAGAAGGAAAAAAGCCAAAATTTAGGTCCTCCATTATTGTTTTATTCTCCTGCCTGACCTGTACGTGTTGTTAAACACACTAAGCCATGCCGCTTTAGTCCTTTCATTGCCTTTCAGTAGAGGAGAGGAGAAATCAAAGGAAGAACTGAAGTTCACCAAACCAGCTTTTGAGGCAACCGCATTTGCAGCAGTGGACTGCCACATTTAAAAATATGCTATATATTTAATTATGCTGAATAACCCAAGGATTTTTCTGTTAAGGACACATTTATCTGGAAAAGACTTCCCTGGATCTGGGAGTGAATATGGCTGTTTGGGGTAAGCAGAGTATTGGTAATGATGTTTTCTACATAAAGATCTCATCCTGCTTCTCTGGCTTAGGGGGCAGTGCTCTGTAGTTAGGGAGGTCGCGTGTATATTTTTTCTTTATTATCTGTGTTTGCTCGTTCAGCTGTTGTACCTGGCTGGTTTGGTCTGGTGTATAAGCAAGCAAATAACTATTATCACGGACAGTGATGGGAATTACCTTTTGCATATGCAGCGGAAGAGTAGTGGGCCTTAGGCGAGAGCTCAGATACTCGAGTCCCATCACACTCTTCCTCTCACTGTAGATACAGGACTGTGCTTTTGAACTTGCTGTTTCTATGCACCTAGTAAGCTGCTATGTTGCTTAATTTATAGTCTGATCTAATTTTCCTGGAAGAACTGGGTTATGCTTTGCTTTGCTATGCTGGGTTATGCTATGCATTTATGCCATCCCTCCCTTACCCACCAATGTTTTGCTCAGACTAAAATTTGACACACACAAATTTCATCTTCTACAGTTATTTCTGTTCCTTCCTACTGTTAAAACAATTTTGAGCCTTTTAGAAAATTAGGAGGGTTTTTCAGATGCTTTAGAAAAATAGATTCATTAGCAAAACAATGGTATTAAAGGTGACCTGGAAAATATAAACTCTACCCACTTTATCAGAAATCAAAAAGTCTTCTGAAAAGCTTAACATGTATGTATAGACTGCTAACAATATTATGCTTCTGCTTTAAATAGATAACAGTAAACAGCGTGAAGGAAACAAACATGGTATTTTGGAAAGGAAAAGACTTATTTCTTACGATGTCTTTAAAATTTACTGTTGATGGTTTTTTTTGAATATTAGCTCTGATCCTGAACACAAGGGATGAAACAGATGGGAGAGCTGCAAGGTCTGTCGCAGTCTTTACTTCCAAAATTTTCACAATATCCTATTCCTCCTCACTACCAAAATCTCTCCTGTATGTGCTTTCTTTTAACTGGAAAGACTAAAAAATCTACTTCCAGATGAAGCCTACCAAGAGAAGATAGACTGGGAAGAAACTGGACAGTTTTTCAGTTTAGAACTGTATTTTGAAATGAGTTTGAAAGAATTTGCATCACTTGCAAACTATTTCATACTGCTTCAGCTAGTCAATCTATTTTTAATTGAACTTTTTCCTGTCCAGAAAAGTCATTTTTTGTCAAAATTGCAAGAGTGAGAATGTGTTGAATTGAAAGAAGCTTTGATGAGGAAAATACTGAAACAGTTTTTTGTTTTTTTGTTTTAGTTTCTCAGCCTGGTTTGTGCTATCTTCCTCAGTCTAATAAATTGTAGTTGTTCAATACTTAAAGCATATTAGCTTCCTCTTCCATGTCTTCCTGAGACACCACTTACCTTCCCAGACTACCCCATCTTCCCTCGCTCTCGAGTGAAATCATTAGATAAAGATCATAAGGAATACGAGCAATTCCCTCGATGCCCTCATTAGCGGTGTGCTCCGGCCTCCCCACGCGGCTGCGGGCGGGCGCGGAGGACGCGCAGGAGCGGCAGCGCTGCCGCGGCCCCTTGCCCAGGCCGTGGGGAGGGCGGCCGTGTCCTGCACCCGCGCCTACGCCCTCCCGCCCTCCACCGCCCGCCTCTGCTGCAGGGAGGACACGCGTGCAAGGCGCATGGCGAGCAGGTAGGAGAAGCCCAGTCCCGGTGGCTCCTGTCCCCTTCGCCGTGCGTCCTCGGCAAGCAGCGTAGCAGCTTCTCACTTGCCGCTGCTGCTGCTCCTCGGGGCCCTGGAAACCAGCCAGGAAAACATCATCTAGCGCTGATTTGCAAACCCTGGAAGAGTGCTGCTCAGCTAAACCGTTGGCAATAATCCTGGTCTTACACGAACCTGCTGCGTGTATCTTGGTATGAGCAAGACCGTGTCTGGGAGGCTGAGCAGGGTCCGACTGACTTTCAAGGAGGTAAAAATAACAGACTTGTATGCTCTCTGCAAATGAACCCAACCACACGTGGTTTGAATTCAAGGTCTTTCTTGGTGAGGCTAAAGTTGGTATTCTGTTAAAATACCAGTTAGAGGTTATATAGAAACTCTGAAGGGAAGGATAGGTCTCAGACAGGTCTCTCCAGGCCTTGACAGCAAGCCCTGGACACCTTCTGTGGGACCTCACCCTCAAAACCTGAAGCAACCAGCACCTTGTCTCCTCTTCTTCCCCAGCTCTTTCCTTCCCCTTGATCTGATGGTTCGATGGTCACAGCACGCAGACTGGGCCAGGAGATGTGGGCTCAACCTTTCCTCCGTCCGGGTTGACTTGAACCTGCATCTTTCACTGGCGATCTTGCTGAAGGGTGAGAGACATCTAACACCCCTGCCGAGCAACGTTAAGGGTTGGATAAAGCAGCTGTGTATAAGAGGGGCACCCTTTCTCCCCATCCTCTGCTTTCTCTAAACTCAGGGATCCCGGTGGTTCTGCACAGCCACAGTTCAAATCTCAATTCGTCCTAAAGTCATGCAATTCACACCGCACTAGGGGAAAACACTTTTCTAAAATATTGCGCTATTTGAGGAGGGGGTTGTTTTGTTTTTTTGCTGGCAGAAGCATTTTTTAAAATTAACTATTGATGATTGATTTTTAATTTTTTTAAATGATAGCTAATTCACAGAAGTTTGGCAGCGGAGCTGTCTCTTTGCACATTTGCTGGAATGGAACCCTTCCAGTTCTTCCAGTAAATCTGGACAATTTTGCGAAAGTTTTGTTTAGGGAAAAAGCCTTATTTGCTGTGCAAAGGTTAAGTATGGGGGATCCTGCTCCCTTCCAGCCGCTGCCTCAGCAGTGTGTCCTCCCTCGAGCGGTGCAGCCCTGTGCCAGCTCTTTATGCTCTGTATTTCCCTTCGCGTGTGAACCCGCTTCGGCCGCACTCCTGCGACGGCTTTGCCCAGCGTGATGTTCTGCGCTGCGGAGGCTCGCTGCAGTGTCGCTGCTATGCGCCGTGGCAAGTTGTAGGATTTACCTGTTCGGTTTCTGTGCATCCCATTGCTCTCACCCCATGCAGCCAAATAGTTGCACCTCGCTGTAAAAAATGAGCAAAACCAGAGCTTTTGTTCCTATCTCTGCTCGCCTCCCTGTTTGTTCTCTTCCTGTTCGGCACTGTTTGAGTTTTCCCTTAAACATGTCAAAAGCCTCTCTATCTCCTCCCCTCCTTTTCTAGCCAGCATTTTTAGTAAACGTTTTTTTAAAAAGAAGCCCCACAAATTGATATTTTTTCCCCCAGACAGACTTCCAGATTTAGAGGAGAATTGCATTTTGAGGAAAGGAGAAAAAGAAACCCTCAGGTGTTTGATATTTCTGCTCAGATCTGCTTTTGGTGCCTGAAATACTCTCCCAAGATGAGGGGCAACATTTACCCCTGAGGTAGCAATTAATGATGAGAAACTTTAAGTGGAATTCAGCTTCATTCCTGGGGAATGTTGGACTCTTTTCTATGACTAATTCCCCGTATTATTGGGCAAGCCATTTCGCAAAACCTGTTATTTCAGATCGTTGTCTACTCTAATTGCAGGGCTTTTTGCTCATTTCACCACAGTAGTGCTCATTCAGCGTTCACTAGGATTTTTTTTTCCTTAAGAAGCATTCCCCTCTTGCTCTCTAACATCTCATCATCTCAATGAGCAGGTGACTATTTTACAAAGTCCTGTGTTCAAGCAGTATGCAAGCCCCTACCCGGAAAAAGCCCCTTTCCAGCAGATAGTCTGAAAACACTTCTGGTATCCCAGCCGTTTTTATAAGACAGGAAAACAGAGTCAAATATTCACTCAGAAGAAACCTGGGTTGGTCTTGGGGCTTATGGAAGTCCCTGTGCAAAAAAAAAAAAAAAAGGTTTTGACACAGGTTCTGGAGGAAATAGTACTAAACGAGGGACTGGTTTAACCTGTTAGCAATGTTTTCATTAAGGAGTCTCAGAAAATCTGGTAGATTGTGCTGGGATCAGGCCAGCTGGAGTCATCAAATGTTGGATACTGCATACTGCAGGGAAGAGGCAGCCCGGAGCTATCACACTTTTAATTCAGATCTCAAAGCAGCCCCAAGGTATTTGAGATCTGAAGGCCACAGATGTCACGGAAAAAGAAAAAAAAACAAAAGAGAACAAACCAAAAAAAGCCCCATCCCATAGATGGTAAAGCCTCACCAAGCCTTCGTGTGATATCACTAAATGTGCGCACGTGCTTGTGCTAGCGGGGGCTGCTGGAAACCTGATTCAAGACCAAAGGTCTGCAGTGCCTTAGTGCCTTGTGCATGGATTCAGACAGTTCCCTTTTCATTTATTTCCACCACTGTTCTAGCAGTGTCATATTTTATAATGCTAACTTTCTCCCCACAAACTTCAGAATAATTTTCAAGGTCTCTCTATCATTTACGGTCTATCATTCCTCCTGACCGCTGAATTTATTCCTTCACTAGCTTAGTCTAAAATGCTCAGGTTTTATCAGGGGACAGCATTTTTATGAAGAATACTGCAGTTTTGAGTTTTGTTCTGTTTTGTTTTCAGTCAGTGCATTTCTTTAAATCAGCAGGTGGGCCCTGCACCCATCGTGCTCTGTGCTCTGGAGGAAGGTGCCCGGTAAGCCTGGCACCTGCCTGGTTTCAGCTGCTTATCCAGAAAGAGCCCTTTGAAATTCGTTGCCTGCTACCTGGGCTATCATAGAGACTTCTCCTCTGTTAAAAATGATGCCACACATTCAGACTTAAAAGCTTCCTTAAAAATCAAATTCCAGAAACGTAGAAGCTCTGGGAGGTAAAAAAGGAAACCCAGGTGGCTGTAACTTTTACATCTTTAATTGCATCCCCTGCAAGCATCTATTCCTATAATAGAGGGCATACGATAATTAGCATTAAGAGGTAAACTACAAGTGAAAAGCCAATGGATTTGTGTTAAAGAGGGATATAAGTTTTCTTTATACTCATTAGGAAAGTCCTTTTTTGAAGCGTTTATTGCAGAGTTGTAAAATAATCCATAAGGGAAAGCAATTTTGCCAGGAAAACGATGTCTTAAAAGCTGTTTCCCACTTTACGGAGCATTGCTTGTCTTTTGTCATGATAAAAATGTTCAAAATGTTTCAGGAGTCCATCCTTATTTATCCCTTCTTCCACCCAGGAAATGTCAGTAATCCTAGGAATGAGAGGGAAATGTCGACAGTGCCATTCTTAGCAGGGCTTACACATTTCAGCATGTGATTTTTGGGATCTCAACACAGAGACAGGCTGGTAGCTGAACCCCTGCAAACAACCTGAGGCAGGTTTTTACAGCCACCAATGCCAAAATTCCCTTGAAAAAAAACTTTCTCCATTGTGACCGCTAATTATAATTAAAGCCTCTCTTTCCCTTTTTTTCCAAACAGATGGGAAAAATCAAAATGTTAAGTAGCTTCATTTTCACCACAGGGCTCTTTCAAAGGCTTTAAGCTTCTGGATAGCAGCCAGATCTTAAGTTGGGTTTTTCTTCTTGTAGTTAGTCCCTGTAGCTCCAAAGGCACGAGGAAGAGGACTTGCACACAACTCTTCCTAGCAAGCCCTGCTTTTTTTCCCTTCTGTTCAGTGAGCAAACTTTACTCGAAGTAAGTTAATGTTTCCAGTACGCAGCAGGCTCCAAAACTAAAGCTTGATTTTTGCTTTAATTTTTTTAAACTGTTGGTACTCATCCATTCAAGGACCTATTCTAGCCATCTATTTACCTACAACAGGGTATCTTAAAATGAAAGTCTCAAAGACCTAGGCACTATTTTTAGAATTCAGAAGGGCCTTAAAGATAATCAGGCCTTTTTTTTCTCTGCAGTGACAATTGTGATTTATCTTACTGCTAAATATGACTTTACTCGCAAGAATTTGCATGGGGAGTCATCCAAGAGGAACAGGAGGCAGTGGGACTTGTATCAGGAGGCAGGTGTATTTTGGGGTCACTTTTGCTTAACCTCTCCCCCTCACCAGTATACTTGCATAAACTTTTCAGATTGCCAAGTCTGTGGGCCCGAGCTCCGGGTCGAGCCTCTGCGGTGGCCGGGACGGAGGCAGGCATGGGACGCAGCAGCAGGGAGAGGGGACGCAGTGGGGAGGAGGCAGGAAATGTGTGTATAACCATACGCTTTTCTTTTAAAGTCAAAAATATTTGATATTCTGGATGTTTCCCTTTGCAAACTGATAGGAATGCCGCCTAATAACTGAATTTTGGAAGGGCGAGAGCGTGCCTCAGACGCAGAGGTGGGCTCATCCCTCATAAAAGGGAGGAAATACCCAGTGCAAAGCGCTCACTGTTGTGTGTCGGTGGCTGGAAAATGGAAACTATTAATGGAAGGATGTGGCCTGGAGGAACAAACAGGTTGGATGATCTCCTAATGGATGATTTTAAATGTGGAGAAAAAAGGAGTTTAAATTGATTATATTACTCCATCTGAGTTATTTGCATGACTTTGAGGAGAAGTTTTCCTCTATGTCACTGTAGTGAAAAATTACAGGGGGAATTTCTTCATCTGGGATAGGAAGAGACTTGATGCTTCGTGTTTTAATATATTTGAGCTTATGAAATATGTTACAACTTGGGTGTTTCTCCTGAGAAACCCCAGGAAGCAGCAGGTTGGTTTCAAAGGCAGGAGGAGAGTTAAAAGTACCACTGTTAAAAAAGCAATCTGTGTAACCTGTTTTACAACTGGAGAGTTATGCAAAGCTGTATCTTGCCTTGGCCTCATGCCCCAGCTTGCATGTCCATAAAGCATTACAACCCTGCCTTGACACGTTTTATAGTACATTTCAGCTTCAAGGAGAATGACCTGGTTGTTAAAATACTTCTGCAAGTCCCGCGGTCAGTCCCATCAGCAGTTTGAGGGACCTAGGAGGCTGTCTCTGGAGTCTGGAGGATGAGAAGCCTTTGTGGCTTATGTGCTGGTATTTGCACCACTAGTGAGGAGTATTTACTTTACAGAACTATAATGACATGTAAATGTGCAGTAAATATGCATTTCCCCACTACCTGTCATGTAGTTATCCAGCTGATCTCATGTAACCGATGTTACACAGTCTTATTAAATTGTTACGCTGTTTGGTATGTAGTCTAATCGCAAGCAGAAATAGTTTAGTCATAACTGCTGTATCTTCAGCTTAGAAGGGATGCCTGTAAAAAAGATGAGATCATCAGCTTCTAAATAGGTACAATTTGGATCAGAATCGTAATTCAGGTGAATAATGATGAAGAACTGATCTTCTACATGCTGTGTAATTTGTGGTGTCTGAATTTTGAGGGTCTGAATCAGAAATCCATCAATGCATTTGTATATCATTTGTACAGTTTTCTGCATACTGAAACCTTAAAAGAGACTCCAGCTTGTCCAGAGCAGGAAACCGGCCGCACACTGCACTGAGCTCGATGCTCTGCAGCCGTCTCCCCAAAACATGCTTGAAGCGTGTTGTCCTGCCCACTGTCCTTGGAGGTCCAGGGGTGGGAACCTCCCGCAGCACTTCGGCACCTCTGCGTCTCATCCCAGAGACATATCCCTATGTGTACGAGGAGGAGGGGAAGATGAAAGCTAATGAGCAAGATATCAAAAGGAAGCGCTTTTTAACTATAAAGGGCTTGATCCTCACCACACTGACAAAATTCTTGCAGAGCAAAGAAGGAGCTGAGGTATGAATTAGAGCAATTTATGCACAGATTAAGAACTTTATGATTCTGTAATTCGATGGGCATCTCCATAGGAAGCACATGTTGGCAGCCCCCTAGAAGTGATGAGAGAAGTGATGCATCTTTTTTATGTCCTTTGCTCTCTCTGAGATCCAGTGCAGAGCCCAGATAAATGTTTCTCTAGATTTTGTTCCCCTAAGACGCCCTTACTACAACAGTATCCCATTAAGAGTTCCTTTTTTTCCCCTTTTTCCGAGGGTGTTTGTGTGCACTGGGATAATGCCACTCTCTAAATAGAATGCTTTTCGCTTTGTTTTTAAAATAGCTTTCTGCTTTTAATGAAATAGTTTAAAAATAGTTTCTTGCTTTTAAAAGAGCAAAATGCAGCTGCTACTGGCATCTGATTAATGCTTGTTATTTCACGATAACTGTAATTAAATTCAGATAATTCTCCACTGTAATATTTATGGAAAACAAGGGTGAGAAGCTTTAGTCCAACGTTATACTGGAGAGTATAAAAGCATAGGCATTAACTACCGAGACCTGCAGGGCCCTGGCTTGGAGTGACTGGTGGGGATCACAGCCTTTTCCTTTCGCGCTGTACTGGTGTGGTGTTGAGCCGGTGCAAGCACACCCTCCCTTCTCCTCCTGTCTTCTTTCTGCCTCTGTTTCTTTTCTTCTGTTATAAAGGATGTGTCAACAGAGGAGAGCTGTCTTGGGGCTGTGTTACAGAAAAGATTGCTTCAAACTGTGCCACAGCCTTCACTATTACGGAGATACCTCTCTGACTGGGCAACCATCAAGGGGATTTATGGCCACCTTTGCACGTCTTCAGTTTAAGATTTAAGAGAAGAACAGTGAAACACATCATTTCCCTGGAGACTTCTATCCAGTGACAACTTCAAAATATCAGTGCTCTGGCAGAAACTGATTTGGCAGCAGCTCGTGGATAAGTTAAGTGAGTAAAGTCATGCCACTGCTCCCAGTTCATCACGTGTGCTGTCAGTCACGGCAGGAATGCCTCCAAAGCTGGTGATCTTTCCAGAGTGGGCTGTGCCCATCCAAACCAACCACAGGAACTCCTGCAATCAGATTTCCAGATATTTAGCTCAAAACCACTGTTTTGTGGCTTCAATAAGGAGCTGCTCTGTTAAAACCATGTTTTCACTGTTTACGTCCCCAAAAGTATGGACCGGTCCATGCAGCATCTGGGAGGCAATACTCTACAGCCATCACAGCTGAAGGAACGTAGCCTGGGAGAGGCTGGTTTCGGGTGGATGGGGAAAACTGGTCACATGTCACGACTGACTCATCCTGTTTTCACTAAGGTTGTTTTTTTTGGAATTTTTGTACTTCGCCCAGTACATGTAGCAACCACAGTGGCTTTGCGAGCCTGCAGGCAAAGGCTGTTGCTCAGAGAGCAAATACCACTGAGACCACCAATAGAGGAGAGTGGAGCGTTACCCTTGCAAATGCACAGGGGGTAAACCTAAGTAATGCCCTCTCTTCCCCCCCCCCATCAGCTGCTGTGCTGATACCCTAATGATAGTTTTCCCAAGCTTGTAGGTCAAGCGTGTGATTTGTGAGCAAACCTTTGACCTAGTCTTGCCCAAAAGGCAAGCTCTGCCCATTATACTACAGATGCGTGCCAGGGTTTGAGGCAGGAGAGCACATCTGGTTTGAGACATATGCCAGCGAGTCACCTGTCCTTACACGTTATCCACTATGCGTGCTTTAGCGTACAGAGGAGTACAGCATGTTGGTTACATACTAGGTCTTGTCATGCAGTGGGAGAGGCGCCAGGGCATACAGTGCTTGAACGTTTCCATAAGAAGTGATATCGGCCATCTGATCCAAAAAGGTTGTTTGAGTAGCCCGTGTGGTGGCTGTCTTCTAGCTACCAATTCTTCCTTCGTGTTTCGTAGAGAATGGTCCAGTGGCTAAAATACAACCTCTGCCTTGGGACATCCTGGTTATATTTCAGCCTTGCAGTAGATTTGTGGGTACCAGTTACCCTGGTGCAAGATGGGGATTAAAGTAAAACTATTAAAAACATTTCACTAGGCTATGTCCTCATCAAAATGAAAACATCCTTTCTAGAGGAAGAAAAGACCAGCACCAAATATTTTTGATAAGCCTGACAGTTTTAGAATAGAACATTTCAATTTTTAGTTTCAAAACTAGCTGCTTTTTTTTCGGTGCCCTACTTTCTTGTTTTTTTTTTTTTTAATAATGTTATTGTGTGTGGCTGTGAAAGAAGAGCTTGCTTGTCTTCCTGAAGTTTATTTAGAGCCTTTCATTGACTAATGCCTTTTGTCACAAGTGACAGTGAAGGACCTGTTTGGTAATAGAGATCAATGGAGATGAAGGTGACATTTCAGAGCAGCATTTTGAAACTAATGCATTACTATTTATCTGACCATGGCAACCTGAGAACATCATGACCCTGTAACTTCTATCCCTGCACTCCTCCCAAAATCCTTATTTCCCTGCTCTGTGACTCTTCTCCAACCCAGTATGTGGTGTTTTATCAGCAACTCATCGGTGACTTGCTTCCCCTGGGTAGCTCCACCCTTGGGTTTTGCAGGGACAGGGGAGGTCCAAGGGCACGGAGGGTGTCATTTCCCTTTATTCCGCACCAGGAGAAGTGTAGTGTTGTCACCGAGCAAATTAACGAAGTGTGATTTCATGCTTCAGCTCTCTCTAAAAACTTAAGCGTACTAAGGATACTTGTGAAAAGTGCTAAAGCAACAGACAGCAAAGAACTTAAGGCCTCTTTTCACTTGGAGAAGAGGTACAGCAGAAGCTAATTGTCATCCCACATTATATTCTGGAGCAGTCATCTTTAAGCATATAGTACAGGTCAATTCCCAAAGCCATTTAGGGATTAAGTCCCTATCTTCTTTGCTGTGAAATCCAGGAAGGGCAACAGCTTTCAACTCTGCAGTGATCTGAGACCACCATATACTCAAGTAAGTTTCAAAGCAGCTGTCAAATTAAAGCACTACCAGTGTTGACTGGATTTGAGTAAATATTTACTGCCTTGCATCCAATTATTCCTCTCTCTACACATAAGCTTTGCCATCTGCGTCCAGAAGTAGTGGCTTTTGTGGTATGTTTGCTTGACATCCTCCACACTTAATTCTAGAATAAGAAGGCCAATCCAAATAATGCATAATGCAATTACATATAGAACACAATCTCAGTAACTTATGCACATAAATGAAATGAAAACATATTAATAACCTACCACACATTCTTCCCAGTTGTCTTGCACAATGTCCTAGCAGTGCATTTAGTACACACCAAGCAAAAGAAAGATGGATTGCTTTCCCAGAATTCACTTAGTTAAGGGAGAAAAACCCACACTGATCTAAGTTAGCTCCAGCAGTTTCTCAGAAATATTAATGTCTCAAGCTCTCATGACTTTAATAAAGTAAAACATAATGTATTTCAATGGAAAAAAAATTCTCCATTTCTTCTCATTTGGCATTTGGTGCATTTGATAGCTACAGTATTGGTTTCAAGCAGAGCATGCTGAGCTAATTACATTTCTTCTAAACGCTGTTGATTTCTTGATTGCTAATGTGGTATTTGAGAGTCAGTGATTCTTAAATGTCAGCTTAAGGATCCATCTTTACCAGTCTGAATCCCCTAAATGCAGGTCTTGTTTTACCAATATTCCCAGTAAAGAATTACCCTCTCTACTGCTTGTCTTGCAAGTAAGACAAATAACAATTTCCAAAGGCTGTATTTTTTCTGTACTTCATCTAATTGGTGGGAGCATGGAGACACAGAAACATTTTCATTAATGCTTCATTATTAATCAGTGAAAGATGGATGCAACACTTGAGGGAACCACTGAATGGTGAATTCCCTAAACAACTTACTGTAGCTTCCTTCAAAGAAAGCAGTTCTTTGAAAAGATGGACAGCCCTATTAGTGCAATGTTGCAACAGTATGATGACAATGATGCTCCCCTTTTTATGTGTTCTTCATGAAAAGGAGAAAAATAAGTGAACGACTCTTAACTGTTTAGTAAACAAATGCAAATGTTATTTTTTCTGTTCTGCACTGCATATTTTGCTAAAGCACAGTATTCATACAATTTCTGGTGTTTATGCACATAAACATTACCTCTATATTTCTCGTAAGCTTCCGCTTACTCTTCTTTTTACTTGTTGTTGTATTTGTTACTGGTTTACTTGCTACAATATTGCAACCTGATATTAATTAAGCCTGTGTAGAGATGAAGTCATCTCTAAGTGTCCTGCAGGTCCCTCTTTGGCAGAGAGCCTCACTGACGGTGTTCAGAAAAATGGTGGTTCCTGTTCTGGACTCGCTGCAAGCACTCAGCTGACCAGCGTGCAAGGGCTCCTGAGCAGCGATAGCAGGGACTGAGAGAGGCAGAGCAGAGCAAAGTCTGAACCTTATTTATACGGGAAAAAGGAGGGAATGAATTCTGTTGAAAATGGGTCCCTGATTGCGGCTATGAAAGTACATGAAAAAAGTTTTGAAAAGAAATGTGGATATGTAAATCACTCTCCAGTCCTTGCTATAAATCTGCTTCTTTGGGAGTCTGTAGCGACTGATCTAGGGAACAGTGCTTGTGTCTGGCTGCTGTTCTAAGCAGAACTCTTGATTTTTAGAAACTTCTCAGAAATTACCTTGATTATGAACTGCCACTACCAGTGGCAATGCAGAGACTTAGCTAACTTGGCATCTTTTTTTTACTGTCTTAGTTGCAATTGGCACCTCTGGGCAATAACAGACTAACGGGGCGTGACGGATGGAGCTGCCATAAAGCAGTGAACTGTGAGGGTGTTGCTCCTCGTAGTCCAGATGAGGGCCAAATCCCCCTGCTCCACCCTTCAGCTCGCCACACGGCAGCACAGCTCTGTGACTCTGGAAGCAGCCCCCTAGGCCTGGCGTGCAAAGATCTGCCCTTTACAGGAGAACATGGGTCTCTAGGCATTAGCGCTGAAGGTAATGGTCAAGGCAGCTCTCCAGCATCAGTCACCGGTTACTGGACACTGAGGACAGAAGAATCCATTCCTTAGGTTCGCTTAATCTCAGTGCAGCTTCCCGAAACTTTTAGCTTAGCTCATGGTTGACTTAGGTCCCTCAAGAACTGGTGTTGTCCTCCTCCACTGCTTGATGCTACATCTCCTCTTCTGGTATCTCTCTGGGTGGGTGTCTACGTGACTTCCTCTGTTTCTCCTGAACAGGTCTTAAAACACTTGTAAGCTTTTCAATTTCCTTTGGAGCATCCCTTCATACCAAGATATGTCATGGGGGAAGTTTCAGGTTGCCCTGTTGTTCAATCAAGTCATGTTCAGTAATGAAATGCCAACACCTGCATGTTTTTAATCCTTTTTACCTTTTGGGATGAAAATACTTGGGAGTGAAGAAACTGAGGAATGCAGTCAACTTGAAAATATAGCACAGCATGTTCTCATCCATCATGGAAGAACATTGGCTGATATGAAAATAAAATAGCTTATCTTTCTGCCTGCTTTTCTGTCTCATAGGATGTATTTTCTCAGCAATGCAAGTAAAATCAGAGAAATCCACGAGACTGTTTACTGCTTTCAGCTCAAATTGGAAGGGCAGAAGGTAAGAACTTGCATATTTATTTTCTGTTTAACTCATGAGCAAGTCACAAACCAGGGTCCTATCATGACTGACATAGACATTCATTAGATAATTACATGGAAACACCTCTTGTTGAAGCATCTGTGTTAAAATGTGCATGCTAGACAGAATTTTAATAGGCTATGAATCTAACTCCCTGAGCTTTAATTTGGTAGCTGAAAAACTTAAAGCACTTTCAGCATTATTTTTAAAACACTTTAAATAGATCCAATTATAGGGCAAGAGTTTTTGGAGAGAGATGTTATTTTGCTTTGACCCCAAAGCAAATGTTTCATAAAGTGCTTATCATGACATAATACATAGGTAAAGGATCAAGCAGTAGTCTTTGCGAGTTCACTTTGGTTTCATCCCTGCTCTCCAATTCCCTCTTCACCTTTCTGCTAGGTCACTAGCTCTTTCCTTCCACTTCAGCACCTCTACTGTATTTTATCCATTTCCATTCTGTTCCACAGGCTGAAAGGGTGACCAAGCCTCTATGTTGTTATTTTGATGCTTCACGAGATGTTCCCCATCCAGGTTTCTTACTCAGCCGAATGGTTAATCTTTAGTCGGAAGGAAGACAAGACTGTGTTTCTATTCCTTTTGCAAAATCATGAAGGCTCTCACATCTCTCAAAAAAGCAGTTATTAAAATTACTTGTGAGAAATAATGTGCTTTCCTTAGCCTTCAATTTAGACTGAGATTTTTAAATTTAGCTTAAATAAGGCAAGTTTCATCTTGAACTCCAGAATTCAGCCATGGTATGAGACCTGAATATATGATCCTACAATTGAAAAAGTTGTCATCCCTAAATTTAGATCTCACTACTGTTTTTCTTGTGCTACTGCATCCTAGGAATTCTCCACATGACATAGACCTAGAGCTGCAGTTGATCATATTTTTATTAATGTTTATGCAGCAACATAAATATGTATTTTTGTTACCAACAAGTCAACACAGATAATCTTCTCCCTGTTGTAAATCCATCAAAAGTCCTCAGGAGACATAGATTCATAAGACTCCTAGTTTAAGGTGCTTGTGGTAAGAGCTTCTTCATAAATGTAATTTGGGTGACTAATTTTACTGATGTCTGTGGAATTACTTGCATGAAGGAGAGTATTAGAACAGTTCCATATTTTGGTAATTGATGTAGGTGTCTGTATGAAGCACCTTTATCTATTAGCTTTCCCTTCTGCTTTTCTGTCTTCCTTTCTATTTTTTTCCCTGAAGGATTGCATAAAGCTTTCTGAGGCTATAAATCTAGGGTTTTGTCTTCTCTTGCTTTGAAGAGAATGCATGATGAAACGTTGCCACTAAGCCATCCCGTGAGAGCATCCTTCTAGCCAGGATCCAAACAGATCTTTTACCTGTATAAAATCTCCAGCATCCCATAATATCTGTTTATCTTTTGCCCATTAGATGTAAACAGAAACAGATGGAGAGTGTAACAGCCACATGAAAAATGAGGAAAAAGGCATAAAATATTTACATGTGGCAAGAAGAGTCAAGGATTTTTGGAAATTGCATCTTGTGTGAAAGTTAAAGCACCATAATTCTTTTTGTGTGACAGTCATATTTGGTTATTTTGCTTTTCAGAGTAACTGTTGAAATCTTTTGATGTATGTCATATGACAATTTTGTTCATGTTTCTCTGGCATTAGTTTCCTGACCACATAGTGTACACTGGTAAAACAAAGCTCTCAAACTTTGAAAAGAAATTTCTTCCTTTTCTTTTTGTTCTGTTTTGGGGGAGCAGGTGGGAATAGAAGATTTTTATGTGTTCAAGAAACACAGTCAGAAACAGACATTTATTCTATTAAATAAAATTTGCAAAGTGGAATTTCTATTTAAAACCTGCAAGTATTATATTTAATGGACTAGCCAGTATCCAAAAAAGGGAGGGGTTAACAATAAGCAAATACTTTTATATGGAATCCACTCCTAAATAATACCTTTGACATAAAGAAGACTTTTTCTGAATCATATCTTGTCATACTAAGATGCAACCATGCAACCTGTGATATAAATGTGCAAGCTGAAATAGACTTTTGCTCTCTGCATAAAAGAGAACCAATCAGAAATATTAAAACATATCAGGCCTAGCTTAGCCATGACGCAATGATAATCAACATAGCTATAGCCAAGAAAAATCAGTCAGTCTTCTCATTAGTACAGTTTTCTTTAAAACTGTATTGATTTTCTGTAGTTACATTATTTTCTCCATGGCCAAATAGGCAATGAGAGATAGAAAGACAGGCTAGATCCTTGTTTCACGAGTCTGCAATTTAGGGTGCTAGGTCTTAGAGTTGTTTGCCTGTAGGAATATAATATGGGCAGAATTGTTTATTGTGCAACTGGGTTATTCTTCCGAGGGTGAAATCGCGGGGACAGGACGGACACGGGCGCTTGGTTGGTAGCGTTTTCTCTTGGTTACACTGTGGAGGTCTCACGATGGGCCCTACGGCCTGGCTGCACCACTTATGGAAACGTTTCATTTTATCTTGTGCTGGTGGTAGGGGCCACATTTGCCAGAGCAAGGTTTATCTGGAATCAGAATCTGTCAGCATTATCAAACGCCTCCGTGCTGCTGCTTTGTTCGACAAAGGCTCAGAAAGGCCATTTATTGCTCTATGTGCTTCACTGTTATGAATGTTGTCCCTCAGTAATTCTCCAGGACAAAAAGCAGCCATACCTAAGTCACGTCCTCTAGTGAAGTTTTCATCACAAGCTATTAGGACTGTGGGGAATGAGTGTGGAAAGACGCAGGGGCCCCAGTGGATCCTTCCCTCCATGTCCCTGTTGTCTTCCAGCAGATGTTTTCCTTTGCACGCTCATATAGTATAAAATCAAGCAGGACTTGGGTCTAAAGTACCTTTATTAGTGTTAAATTGGATCATTTAAACTGTTAGCCTAACATACTTAATTTGGTATTTGTGTTTTCCTAAGAGCATGGGTTTGGTTTAATTTGTTTCATTTCACGCTGTACCCAGCTGTCTGTAATTTTACCAGCAATTTCTTTATTTTTATGGTGACTTAGATAAATATTACTAAATTATGGAGATTTTATTCTTTATGATAATAATCTGTAAATAAAAATCAAACCGATAACACCATTAGCCTCAGCCAGCTGAAAATAACCCTATTAATTTGCAGTCAAATTACTGCAGGTAGAATGTACAAAGTCACAACAATTAACCATTTCACTGCAGATCAGTAAATCATGTACTTTACTGTTTTCATTATTCATTGTCATAACAGCACGTCACCACAGAGCTGTCACCAGCCTGTGGATAATCATATAGTTATGTTCTGGTCTTAGGTCCACCTTAAGGACATTGGAGATGTTTCACACCAACAACCACCTGCACAAATACTTGATCACATTCATCACTGTAAAGTATCCTGGCTTGGCTCTGGCCATAGAAATGGCTTCTCCAAAGATCCTCAGAGGCCACTGAAATATGAAATGAATTTTTTCTGCTGTTTGATTTGCTTCAGTAGAAAAATATCTACGCTTTGCATCATTACTATTCTGAAAAATAGGTATTTTAAATGGGTCAAAGTAAACCTGCTCTTCTGAAGAGTCCAGTAAAGTTGTTGCATTAGGAAGTTGAGTCAGTACGAAGAATTTCCATGTGGAGCTGTCTATTAATAGCCTTGCATTTTTATTAAAGCAGAATAACTCTTAAAGCCTTGGAAATATTGATGAGCTGATAAGCTGAAAAAAAATCTGTGGCTGGTTGGCAACTTCTGCTTTTCAGGGTTTGTTGGGGGCCTGCCTCCTCCTCCGCCTGAGTCCTCGCTGGGTTTGGATCATGGGAGCTGCACAATGTGGCAGCTGGCTCTTGGCAGCATCTGAGCGATACAGTCCCTTGCAAACTCAGTGAGGTTTGTTTCTTTAAGGCCGCCTTGGGCCTTAACATTTCTTAGCGTAATTGGGAAGAACCACAGCTGATGTTCATAATGGAGCAATTGTCACTCCAAGCCCCCAAATCCCCGGATAAATAGCTCAATGCATCAAGCGACCTTCATCTCTGGATAACAAATGTGAAATAATTAGCCTGAAGAGAGGTATGGCTGAAAAATGTTTCCCAGCTAGTGTCTCTTTTTAGCAGAAGCCCAGTCCAGGGTAGTTCACAATTTATGTTGGCATTAAAAGCTCTCGGATCTCAATGTGGACCTCACGGTGGGTTTCGTGTGTCCTGCCCTGGTCTCACTGTGAATTCTGGTCTCCTTTTCTCCTCACCTCGGTGCACACTGCTGCAGAAGCAGTTGAAGCAGCTGATGTGGAGTGGGTGAAAGGCTGGCATTTCAGGCAGCTGTGCCTACTACCTGCAGCTTTTTCACTCTGTTCCTAGCAAGACAGGGACATATATGGGGTTCTTAAGGTGCTAAGCTCTCAGCTGGCACAGGCTGCTGTACTTTCACTGCCTTCGGACTTTTACAGCAGTTCAAAGTGTTATCTTTGGGTTTATTTTGAGAATTATGTATGTATTTTGGTTTTTTTTTTTTTCAACGTCAGTTCCTTTATCCTCAATAAACTCATTGGCTATTATCAGTTCCTAGTTTTTTACATAGCACATGTATACTTTACTCCTGACAGTTAAGTTTTGTGGGTTTTTTTTGAAACATGCATTGAAACAGGAGAATAAAATCTGTCTAACAGGAAGTGCATGCAAATTTCCTAGAAACTGTCAGAAAAAATGCAGGGCTCCTGTACAATGCAGGACTTGCCCACTGCAGGCACCAGCGAAAAGTGGAAGGGCTGGGCTTCTTGTAGGAGCTCTCAGCAACTGAGAGCTGGTTCAGGAGAAGTGCCCAGTGTCAGGAAGGAATAGCGTAACACTGGCTTTCACCAGTGCTAGGGCTGAGCTCATTTATTATCTGTTTTATGCGCTTTTTTTGTTTGTGCTTTTGCTACAGTGTTGAGAACCGCTGCCTGCCGTCAGGCTCCCCCTTGCTTGAAGGCCCAAGCAAACCTCTAGGCATACGTGCTTAATCTAAAGAGACAAGGTTGGGAATGAGCTAGAAATATAAGGGTGAGGGAAAGTAAATCTCTTGTTTAAGGTATTACCTGGCTCTTAGTTTTACCTGAGGTGATATATGAAGTCTAGGGCAGAGAAGGGAGATGAACCTTAACCTTCCACTCAGGTGCATTTAACCATAAAACTGTCATTTGTCATAGCATGCATGATAAATGCACAAACACTACCGCTTTCCACGTTGTTCCTGGTGGAGGATTTTACAGTTATGACACTGTTCAGGGATCAACTGACTTGATTTCGTTTCCGACATTTGCCGTACAGCCTCCTTGGCACCTTGAGAAGACCACCTTCAAGGCTGTCGTGCCTCTTCTGAGACGCTGTACGAACACACAGATTTGTGCTTGGAAAGCTTTGGGGCGGGCGGATGACAGGCCCAGTTAGACAAAGATTTTTAAACCACTTTCTGAAAGCTGTCCCTGGAAAGTCTTTTCTTACAGTATTCAAAGCCTCTGCTAAGCAGTGTCGTAGAAAAGCAGCTATATGAGAGTCAGGTCATGAGTTAGGAGCTCTGCAAGATATAGACATAGTTACCCCCAAAGGGACCTTGGCAATCACTGTCTGTGTGACTCTGAGTTACGTGGATGTGTGCAATGCTAATACCTGAGCAGCACTAGAATTAAGAATAGAAATATACTTTCTACACAAGAACACAGATAGAAATCAGGAGCTCTGGGTAAAAATACTAAAACTTTCAAAAAAAAATTAATTAAAGAAGCAAACATCATTCTACAGATTGCAGTTTGAGTTTGCTCTTCAGCTGAGATTGATATCATGTGGGCATTTTGGCTTTACTTTTGTTGGCCCATTTAGCTCTAGTGGCCATTTCTTACACACTCAATGGCATTTTCTTTCAGATGCTATAGTTTAACACCTTTATCATTTAATGTTAGGTGGTATTCAAGGCTTTATGTATCATCCTATTGTAACTGCTAAAAAGGCAAATTATTCAGTAAAGGAAATAGTTTCCATCTAATGCAAGCTTGAGCTAAAATGAAAGGTTTTTTTAAATCCATCCTCAACTTCATTAAAAAACATAAGGCATCAGTCTTCATGTAGCTCAAATACATTTCCTTACATGGTGGCACACCATGTCCGATACATTAGAATGAACTGGAGATAAATTCCCAGTCAGTGCACTCAGTAGATTGAATGTTATTTAGATTTTCCCCATGCCGTGTGATTGAACACACTGATCACAGCAATGGGGTAGTATGTACCATATACAGACATAGGGTGTTTCTAAGTCTGGTCGATAAATGAACTCTGTGTCCTTGGATTGCTGCTGGATTTCACCCCACCTGGGGAGCCAGTTCCCCATCGCTGTGCACAGTGGCTGGGTGCTGGGTGTCTTGGCACTCGGCTGCTGGCTTCCCATAGCTACCACCCTATAGCACGTACATTCCCCGTGCAATGCAGGGAGGGCACTATCTCACCTACTGGCTCTCTGAGTACACGTCTTGTTGCTCTTGATTTCATTTGCTCGGTATAAAGCTCATAGGACTTTGAAATTTAGGACACCTGTCCCCTAGATACTCAGAACAGATGTCTAAGAACTGGGAAAAACAAACAGTTATGTGTAATTAGGAGAGAAACTAATATTCAGGTTAACAACAGAAATAGTGTTTTCTGATATTGAAGAATAAAGCTCTTATTTCTCAAATAAATCCAAGCTATCAGCTTTCCTGCAGAAAAGCTCTCACCTATGTCCTTCTGTTTCTAAGAGAATATTTGTACCTAGTAGTATTGGTTTTAACAGCTACAGCTGGTCTAGAGGGAAGTCGAAAATGGACAATTTATAAGGTATGTGCCTCTTTCAGGCGCCATAATCAGAAAGTTGCTAAATATGACACAGGATAAAATTGTTGCTCTCTCTGTCATGTCTTCTACAGATTAAAGAAAATATAACCTGCCCAATCATCATTATACACTCCAGAAACATAGGCAGGAAAATCTGTGAGTATCAAATCTGTAAGTCTCGAGGAAATTTGCAGAGGAAACAAATGACCCACAATGAAAATTGATAATACTTTACAAAATTGGTACCTGGGAGCCATGCGGCTAAACTAGCAGTAAAAATGACCCATTCTTTTCAACATGAAATTAGTTCTCTGGTGAAGTATAGAAAACAGATTTTGCGGCTGTTTTACCACCTGCTCCTCATCTCTAAGATCTGTGTATTCAATTTTGATTTATGAAGGAAAGGGGTGAGGGATTCAGAGGAATTTTAAACCACATATATCAAGACTATAATGGTTTGATCTTTTCCTCCTGGCTCAGTTTTTGTTTTTTTAAATCCTTCTATTTTTGTACAATAGGAAAATTTTAACTGCATGAAAAGGCAGAGATTTTTCGGTTACTTCTCTTCCAGTGTTTTATCACTGCTTCCCTGCCAAGAGATTCTTTTGGTAAAAGAGTAAAATGAGCTATTAGCTATGCAGTGAGGCTAGCCAACAGATAATCTGACGACTTGTGAAACCAATTGTCACAATTCCTTTATTCTTATTTATGTCAGTAACTTCTGTGTGCGTGTGTGTGTGTGTGTGCGAGCGCATTTGGGTGAACCTAATGCCCCCAGAAAATGTTACTCTAACTCCCCTGTTATTAGACAGGCTGTGCAGCACTGGGCTAATTTTACTGTTGCTCTTCAATATGGGAAACAAGGTATCCCACCGGTATGCTAGACATGTTATAAGGTCATTTTAAAAATAGAAATAAATATTTTGTCAAGCTTAAAAAAAAAAGCCTTTAGTAAAAAAATGAATTGTCTCACCCACATGGAAAGCCATGAGTTGAGGTGTGTAATTTGCTTTAAAAACTTCTATGAAATGCCTAAAGATCCCTGAGAATCTTGCCTTCTGTTAACCTGAAGAGAGACATTATAAGTCAAAAGGATAGCTAACTTGTCTGTGAACACATAATCCTTACTTGTATTGCTAGTTCCTCTGTAAATTAACTCTAGTAAAACTTTGCCTCTGTTTCCCCATCTGGAAAAAGCCATCTGTGAAAGCAATTGTAGATCTATGGATGAAAAGCCCTTCGTCAAATCAGTATCGTTGCTGGCTGTTGAGAGGGCCCACGGGGTACGGATGGGAGATAGGGAGAGGAGAACAAAGTGGTCCACAAGGTGCCCCGGCCGTCAGCAGCCTGCCATGCCAGGGGCTGCTTCCAGCCGGAAGCGGCTTCGGGCCTGCAACACGAGTGCGGAGGTGCCGGGGGACAGCATGGAACCCTCCAGCCACCTGCAAAGGTGCCCCGGGGCAGCGAGGGTCCCTCCAGCCAGCCCGTCTCTCCATCACCTCCATCTCCTTCCTGGCATCTCCGCACCTTCACGTCTAGTGAGATTAACCAGATAAACTACTGCCCTTTTGGGCATGTTCAAGATGAAATTTCTGGTTTTATTGTCAGTAGTTGGCATCCTCAAAGTGATTCCTTCAGTCTCCATGTTCACTCACCTCCTAGGGGATGGCAGCGTCCTCCAACACCCTCCCCACCATTTAGGACACAGCCAAGTTTCAATTACTTTGCAACAAAGCTACTAAATGGCCCAAAAGGTAAAGCACCAAAATATGAGTGTGAAGAAAACTGAATTAAAAAAAAGAAAACTGGATAGCCTAGTTCACAACACCTACCAAGAGCCAAAACATTGGGTTATGGAGTCTACGCGCTGCAAGTGTGGTCTCACTGCACTTCCCATCAAAGACAGCTGTATTTTCTTATCTCCTGACTTCTCCATGCAGGAAAACAAACGCAGAATGATGGGTACTGTTAGCATATTATTTTCCTCTTGTAGCTGAGAAATTACATGTTAAATTTTTAAAGAGAGTCTTTTCTCTTCCTGGATTCATTTATCTAGTATTGCCAGTTGAGAGAGATAAAAATTGAGATGAGAAAATGCAATACAAGTCAATAGAAAACCTTGTTTCTAGAGATGTAATTAAATTAGCTGAAGTCAAATTATACAACTGATTTTTTTAGGCAATCTGGGAAATTTGGATTTAATTAATATCAGTAATCAAATGTTTACCACTGTTCTTTGGAGATAAAATTAAGTGCAGCTGCTCTGCAGAAAACTTTGAAAAAAAGCTATTATTTTGTTGAAAATTCTGCTGAAAAGTTTTCTTTTCTCTATAACTTTTTCTTCCTTTCCTGTTTACTGCTGAAACTTTTTTTGATTGATGCTCTTGGTTTAAAGTTTATCTTTTCAATACTGAAGTCAGATTGTATGCGAGGGGTAAATATCACTCACGAGGACTTGTGAATACAAAATTCTAGTGAATCTGAAGAGCAGAGTCTTTCTGTAGACCTAGTTTTAAGTGTGGTATCACTGACCATAACTTATAGCATAGCAAGAATGTGATAGCAATGTGTTTTCCAAGAAATTCATTTTTCTCACAGTAATGTTGTTCTTTATGTTTCTCATTAAAAGCATCCTGATAGTTAAAAATTACTCTCCCAGTCAAGGGGTAAACTGACAAAGGATGATGAATGCCTGCCCTGAAGATGCTCTGTGGATACCAGTAAGGTAACAGTCTTTTGGGTTCTTTTGTGAGAAAAGTCTGCTTTTGAAGCTCCTTATTGAAAGCCCTTGTGTAACTCCAAAATAAATGTTGATGTTGTTTGAAAGTGTAAAAAAAATGCTATTTTTAAGAGCCTTTGTTTTGACTTTTCATCTTTCCATAACAAGAGAATGTCAGATGGATGACAGAAATGCAAGGCCGGGGTGGAGAGATATACAAAATTTATAGAGATTTCTTTTCTGGAGAATATTGCCTTTTATTATACTCTTTGTTGGTTTTTTGTCAGAACTGTGATACAGGCAAAGAGTTTAAGAGACCTCCCCCTTTGATAATGAGAATTTATTTCACAGACATTTCTCTTTAAAAAAATGCTTGTTGTCTGGAATTAATAACCTTAAAATTATCCAATTTTAAAATTCTACCTTTGAACAATATTAAAATTCTATCTTTGAACCTTTAAATAAGTAGGTAATGTCAATCTTTGCTCTTTTTGCTTTTTTGATGTACATGACACCCAAATATAAATGCTGTTCTTTCAGGCTCTCTGAAGTAAATTTACTGTATCTTCCACATGTATTTAAGAGCAAAAGTACCATGGAGACCAACCTTTGCACTGTGTCTCATATACCTCTGAGCCTGAAGTTACTGTTTCTTAATTACTGTAGAAAGAGATAGCTTACTTAAAAATGGCTAAATATCAGAATGTTAAACTATGCTCAAGAAGAATAAATTCTATTTGTCTGTTTGTTTAGACAGGTACAACTGGAGTGACGAACGGCTATACTTACTCTTGAGGCAAACGGCACCTATAGGGCTCTCGACATGACGGCATATCGTTTCTGAGAGTCTAGCCGTGCTCCGAAGCTCTGCTGTACCTTTCTGTCTGCAGTAAGAGAAGGCAGAGAAAAAGTTGGACTTTGATTGCATTAGCTGTTCCACGGCGTCCGCTGCGTTTATTTTGCAACATATACAAAAACTGCAGTGTGCTGTATCATTGAACTGTCCATAAAACCTGCTGCTTCAAGTTAATATTTCTTAAAAGTAAAACCTGCCTGACCTTCTAGTTGCTGTTTTAATAATGAATGTAGGTTGCTTTTTTCAAGTCTGGGAGGAACTGATCAGTTAACGTATTTGATCAGAGAAATGAGTTATTACTCCTAGAGAGAACTAAGTGTAGGGAAGTTTCAGGATTAATAAAATATACTAATCTATTTTATGGGAGTATCACTCCTGAATATAATCTGTGATAAAAAGTGAGTCTGTATAATAGAACAGAACACTTTGGATTTTCAGAGTCATAGCAAAGGATTCTTCTATTGGCTTTTTACAAGCAGCTGGGTTTAATCTCAGCGCGGTCCTGGCTCCCAGCTCAGCAAGACCTTGCCCTCGTGAAGCTTGTTTCGCACTGCCACGTGTTTTGTGCATGACACATTATCTCACACTCCCAAACCTTCTTTAGGTTTTCTGCTTTACTGGATGGTCTGCTAGGTGTACTAGTATTTTTCTTGTGCACTATTTGTTTGTGCACTATTATTTGGCTGTATGAAAAAAGGACAATATATACATTTGATGCCCTCTGATTGACTCAGAGCTTCTCATTCATGCCAAACAGCCTGATCCAGCCTCCTCAGACTTACACAGGCGTTAGCTAAATACGACCCAAGTCCCATAGATCCATTCCGGGACTTGAATCAAAACTTAGTTTTTTATTGATCTGTATTGGGTATAGTTACCTTTAAAAGTCAAGTCTCTATTCTGGATATAAAACCTCATCCTTCATAGGTTTTTCATCTTTGCCTCTGCCTGTTGATCACCAATTCTCATTTATCTTCATCAGTTCTATGGCATTATATCCAAAATGGTGCACAGCAGAGGAGCATCTCCAATGTATGACGAGGGAATGACCACCACCACACAAGGATGCGTAAGTACATGAATTTACTAAATGATTTGTTCATTTTCAACATTTCTCACTTCTAATGTATTATTTTTGCAGATATTCTTTTTAATCTTTATTCTTCAGAAACACAGTGTTTCCACTAATAAGGTGAAGATAAGTTCATTTTTTTCCATGATATACTGTACAAGATCTATACCATATATCCTTGTCAGAGCTTGTTGGTCTGTTTTTTTTTTTAATGCAAACTATATTGGATGTTGAAATATTTACCAAAATGGGAGGAATGATACCATACAAAGGACAGAGTTAGCATTTTAGGAGCAGGATGTTTGTCTGCACAGCACTGTTCCTGTTAACATTCTGGTGAGTTTTAAGTGGTAATGAATGAGACCTGGAGTTTTTAACTAAGATGAGACTTTCATAAAACAATGGGTAAATACTGAACACTAAACGAAAACCCAGCTGAGAGAAAACATTGCAACTGAAGTCTCCTAAGGGTCATGTTACCTTTATTATTGGACATGTCATTTAGTTCTCAGTGTCTAGCCAACCACCTATTTTGTTTTTCTCAAATGAAAGAATATTACTTCCTTCAAAATATGAAGAAAGGACAGCTTAGGGGATGACAAAAGCATAATTGCAAAAGAGAGAAAAGACTCAATATCTTGCATAGTATGGGCTACTATTCACATATACATTTTCTGGAGTAAAAAGGAATAACGTGATCAGATGAAATCATTTGAGTATGATATTCACTGATCCCTGTAGATATTTTCATGAGGGCCTAAATTCAGATTCATACTATGTACCTATGCAAAGAAATAAATGATATCCCATTACATCTTTGTGCAGACTACCCGCTTTATAGTTCATTACTTTTAGCATATGCAGGGCTGCATACAAGTGCTTTCAGCATGTAGAGAAAGGGAAGGGAATTTGGAGAAATATGACAAAGTCACAGTGCTACTTAACTACCAACTCAGTACGAGTGGGCCACTCTACCTCTGTTGCTCATAAAACACATAGGAAACTACCAGGCCACTGCAGGAAATCAGGACCAGCAGAGAGGAAGCAATGGATTTGTGTACTTTTGCTTTTGTGCATCTCCATGCTACTCCTGTACTAAATGCAGCTTATTTGACTTAAATGCAGCTGAATGTAGCTTATGCGCTACCCTGTACTCAAGGCTAGGCCTAACCCAGCTCCAGCTGAGGATTAGGGGTAGAATGAAACCCATAAAAGAGTAGACAATTGTACAGACAAGTGCATTGAAGCCTTGTAAAAGATGTTAGGACTTGTCTTTTTTGAATTTCTCTTGTGCCTTTCTGCATCAGATTTATTTATTTTTTACAGGGTGACTTTCTTCTCAATCTTCTTGGCTCTTGCATTATTCATGAGCCCTTTACTTACAGGGCTCAGCACCTACAGCAGTGCTGTAATTATGACCACTGTCTCTGTTTTATCCACACCACTCACTGGAAATAATCTACACTGGACATGATAACTTTAGGATGAAGAAACACAGTTTAGCAGAAACATATGCATGATATTTTAAACAAAAAACCAGGATATTCTAACAGAAGTGAAAATGAATTTTAGAGTATCCAGAAATGAGATGCCTGATTTTTTACTATTACTAGATCTATCAGACTTTCAAACATCCAGATTAAACACTGGTGCTAACCGATACATGCAAGCTAAAAGAATAAGAATTTAATCTAACTGCTGAGCCAGACACAGCAAGATTCTTTGAGAGAAACGGGAAAAAAATTTAGCTTGAAGGACCCAGTTGTGAAGGAAAGCCGCATGTGTCTAGTGCTGCCAGCCCTGCGCAGAGCCAGAGCCCTGCGCAGGGCGGCGAGAAAGCCGGGGCGCGGGTTTGGGGAGCGCATAGCTGAGTCAGCTGCCAGGGTAACCCAGGCAAACTGGTTCAGCGCTTGGCACTGCTAATCAGCAGCAAAGGTCCCGAAGGACAAATGGCAGCAATGTACACAGGAGCTAGGAGATTCCCCAGATAACTCCTTTGCTGCAGTTGAGAGCAAAGCAGAGTGGATTTCACAGCGTGTACTGGACATATCCACGCTTTCCTCTCCCGAGGTAGTCATTTGTTCACAGATATGCACCAGATCGTGTTTACAAATTGAAAGGTCTTTTTTATATGAAGCAGTCACGATGGTATGAAATAAGCATTCAATTTTTTCAGGTGGTTTAGACTGAAAAGTCAAATATTTAATACACAGAATGTTTCTTTTCTGATTGTGTAGCCAAATTAGATGTTTCCACTGTCATAATATATTGGCTTACACAAAACATTTTATGATGAGATGTACTGAAATCAGAATGAATTACTGCTTGCATTCACTGAGGTGACAGCTGCCATAAATGTTGCGATGCTGGAAAGGTATTATTTATCATTTTGGGGAAATCAAGTCTCAAGAGCAGAAGGCTCAGGCTCACCTTGTGTTAGTATCTGCCTGTTGACGGGTGGGGGAAAAGAAGTTTCTTTCCTTTAATTCATGAAAAGTCCAAGAAATGGAAAGAGTTAATGGCCTGGTCCACTGCCCTTGAAATCACTGGGACTTTCTCTGTTGATACCCGTAAGCTTGAGCAAAGCTCAGCATGACTTACAGTACCAGAATGAACCCACTACTGCACAGAATTGATTCTCAGTCTCGTTCCTCCGCCACAGCCTTGACTATCGGGGTAAAGGGACAGACGGTTTCGAAGCTAATTGTCCTGCTTCACATCCTGCTCTCAGCATTTCCTGAAGCCCTGCTTCTCTTGGTTTGTTGCTGTGTGCCAGAGTTAGATTTACAACCTAAAAAATCCCAGCCCCCATGTATCACTTGGCTGATGCCATTATATTAGTCTTATCACCAAGATACAGTTTACTCAAAGCTAACATAAATATTGGGTTATTGAGATTCCATTTTAGTTTTGTCTTTGGATGATTTAGCATAGAAAGAATCCAGGTTAGGGAAAGCTCTGAATATGTATTTTCTAGGGGGAACAAAAAAAGTTTTTTCTCGCCTCCTCTCACTGCCTCTCAGTCATCGAGAGAGAGAAAGGAATCATGGAAATGACACATGAGCTGCTGAGCTGCTGCGAAGACTAAAAATAAGGCATCTTTTATTTTATATTTGGAAAGGGAGATTAGTTTGTTCTGTGGCTATTTTTCTTTCATTTTTCTTATCTTTAAACTAGTTGGCATTTAAAGTAGACATTCACCAGGCTGAAAAAAAACAAACAAACTTATTCCACATTATTGCTGGGGAGGTGGATAATGGAGAGGAACAGAAAAATGGGGGAAAGTGAGGAAAGTGGGGGGCACTTACAGTAAAATGCGTTGTGTGGGTTAGATTTAGCGCTTTGAGACAGGGAGGTAGTTAGTCAAATCTCTTCACATTACACCCAGAAACAAAAAATAGCTTTTTTTCTGAAAAGGAGCTACCTATGGGTATTTTCTAGCTCCATCCTGGAAGGGAGTAGCAGGTAGGCAGGAATGAGGATGCTGCTTACGTGAGGCTAAATGCGGACATGCTAATTGTGGCCAGACCAAATGTGTGACCTTCCAGTTCAGCAAAAGTAAAGGCCCTGAGGTTAAAAAAACAAGGATGGCTGAATGCTAAGTTTGTTTTTTTTCTGTAAACTGTCTCTATAAAATAATTAATCCTGCTCCATACAGAGAGTTTTGACATTGGTCTCAGACATGAACTGAGGAAATGAAAAAAGCCACAGAGTTCATGCTCTGAAGTTTGCTAGGATTAGCCACACAAGAGCAAATCCCAGGAAGAGAAGGTAATCAAAACGCAGGCAAGCAATTAGATCTGCATATTAACTACGAAAATATACAGTGCTGGGCTGCATATTAAGTTAGTGCAATAACCTTGTACTTCCGGAGTCTCGGAGTAAGGTAACTGTGAAAACGAGCTCCGAGGCTTTGCTGCGTACAGGCAAATTGCCTCCGCTCTGCCACAGTCATCGATAGGGTGCTGTAAATGTACCTGGCGCTTTGCCGTGATTAGCAGGCTGTGAGCGGGGGGCTGGGGGCAGCCGCCGGGCCGGCTGCAGGCAGGAGCGGGCACCGTGCACGCCCCGCCGGAGCAGCCACCCCGGGGCCCGCAGCCGTCCCTCGGCCACCATATGTGCCAGGTGCCGACTGAGGGCTTGTGGGGAAGGTTGCACGGCAGCTGCCCACGCCGTGCCCGACTCACCAATGTGCTCCAAGCCGCTTGCTTTCCGAATCATTAAATTCGCTTTTGGGGAAAGGAGGAGCAGAAATCTTGGGAATTTTTTTATTATTATTATCGCAGGGGGATTTCGCTGCGGTATAAGGAGAATATTCTAATTTTGGAAACCAATTCTACTGGAACAAACTACATTCTAGCTGTAATTATTACTATTATCTTTTTTATTCTCTCTTTAAAATTGTGGGCTGGATTTTTCCAAAGCTCGAGTGGATGCACAGGGTTCTTCCCTGCTCCCAGCCGGCAGGGACTACACAGCCGAGCAAAGGTCGGGCCTCTCTCCACCTGGGCATCTTGCTGTTCGTCATCACCAGCACAGTTCATGAGTTTCTACGGTGAGATTTACCTTTCTTGTAAAGTCTTGGCAGAGAGCTGCTGACCCATGCCCATCTCTTGTCCGGACAGTCTGCGGTGGTCTGTCTGTGCTCCCCCAGTAACAGCCACATGGCAATAAACCCTGTAGGAAAGACCAAGACACGTTTGATTGCCGGGATCCCAAATGCTTTTGTTCATTCCTTAGGACTCTAATTCAAGTATCCTGCCGGACAGACAATGAATGACAGCAGTTGTGACACATGCAGAAGTCTGTATACACGTGCGTAGGAGTTTTTTTTTTTCTGTAAATGTTCACAACATAAACCTCAAGTGGCATCTACCTGAGTCTTTTGGGCACACGGTGACAGGGGCAATTAATAAAACTGAATAGAGCACTTTCTGAATTCTGTAAGGTCTAGTGATCAGCTCTCTTCTCAAGATAAAAGTGGCCAGAACATATATAAAACATTAAAAAAAAGATAAAAGAACCCAAACCAGCTGGGTACTTTGATAAGCTATTGAATTTTCAAAAAAGAAAAAAAATTATAGTTGCCAGCCCTCTGTTTTGAAAATGACTTGATTGTCCAGAGGATTCAGACATAAGCCATGAACTCCCAGCTTGTCGGCCTAGTAATTTCTTTCTAAAAACCATTCAGTAGCTTCACATAGAAGATAATCGGGTACTTCCAAGGGAGATTTATCTTTGCCTCCTCAAAAAAATTATTGGCTTTTAGTGAAAATATGGCCACAACACAAATCTGAGATCATTTTGACAGTTTACACGACATGGTACCTATCTTCTGAAATAAAATAAATGCCACTTTTGTCTCCCTGAGACTTGGCAAGTCCTTTATTTTTCTGTGCACTTCTAATCTTTCCATCTATAAATGCCTCTTGAAGAGGAGGTACTCACTCAAATCCAGTTTGTAAGAGCTTGATATCGTGGGAGGGAAAGAAAGGAAGAAGGAACGGGTGGGAAGAATAATCACCTCTAAGGAAAGCAGCTTACTATTTCTGGAGCCAGGCAAAATCATCTTGGATGAGCATCAAACATACAACACAGCCAAAATGTTTTATTTTTAACTTTTTTTTCCCCTCTAAAATGGAACATTTGACAAGGCTGTCCCTTTAAATCTCCTCTCCACTTTCTCACTTCACCAACTTTTGAATTTGCTATGCTTCTTAGCCCTGCGTGGCGTGTGGGTGTCCGCACTATGCAGGTGATGTCGTTTTTCATTCCCTCACACTGGGTTTCATTGACACCATCATTCCACAACCCTCCTCCCACCCTTCTACCACCTCTTCATTTTCAACTGTGTTCTTCCAGACCCTTTGGGTCAACACACTTTAAAAATGTGTTGCCTTCACCATTTAAACTCTGCTTTATGAAAGGGAAGCTTCATGACTCTCTTTCATTCTCATGTCCTTGCTGATATGGAGATCAAAAATATGTCCAATATATTTTCACTTCAGTAATCCCATTCAGTGATAATCTCTTTGCCACATAAAATGAAGGGATGACACAATATCTGTGGTGGAGAACAGATTGACCGACAGTGTACTTTGAAGGAATTAGGAAGATTTATTGTTTTTATTTCATTATTTTTTAATAAACAAAACATATTCCTTATAAATCATCACTCCTGCATATTGTTTGGTGTTAGAATATCAACTTTTTATATATCTATATTAAATAAATCATGGAAATAAGCCCTTAGGTAAGATATTTTGTTATAACTTTAATCCACTCAGCAAACATTTCAGGATAAATACTAAAAGCTTTTTTTTTTTTTTCCCCCAGTGGGATATATCATTACTTGAGGAACTGTAAGTTTACAAAAGAGATGGCTGTTGGATATATAGAAGAAAAAAGCAAGAACTTATTCATACTGACAGAGAGAAGCTCTCTAAAAGCCCTGCTTGCCTTTTCTTCAAAGGATCTCCCCACTCCTAGTAGCCATGGGGCTCTTCTGAAAATGGAAAGCAAGATGAACAAAGCCCTCAGGACAGCAGTGATACATGGACAGCACCATATACAGGAGTCCTTGGGACCGCACTGCCAACCAAACGTCAACCTGTGAGTCAAAACTCTTCCTTGGCTTTGTTTTCCCCCATATGAATGGGAACTTGTGATATATTCATCATCTGTCATTTCTTGTCATCGGCTTACTCGGAGTCATAAGTGTCGATACATGAGTCCAAGTTCATCCAGCTTCCTGGCCTGACTCCATTCAGCCGCTTGTAGCAGCTAAAATACCTACCTTTTTCAATGCCGCTGTGGCTGTTATGTCAGTGGGGAAGTAATGGCTAACATATTCTAAATCACTCAAGTAGTGTAGGACCCCACGCCACCCGTTTTGGCAATAAGCATCTAAATAGCTTTTGAAAGACAGTCTTTAATGCTTGTGAATTTTTTATACAAACTACAATCAAGCTATTAGTCTTTTAGCTTAGCTAGTATCTCCCTCATTATGGTTACATTAGAGATAGTTGCCTGTGATTATTTACCGAGCCAATTAATGAGTTATATTCAACATGTGAACGAGAGCATATTGGGCAATTCAAAGGTTGAAAGGCTATATTGAAACACATCTGGTCATAATTAAGATTAACTGTACAATTTCATTTGGCCAAATATAATTACTTGCAACTAAATGAATCTCATCTCAGCTGATTGACATATACAGCATATAGCCATCACAAGCAACGGACAAGATTTAGGTGACTTGCTGAAAAAAGTAGAGAAGAACATGCTTCCGGGAATGACCTATAGTAAGAACAGAAAGAAAAAAAAAAAAAAGGCAAAAATCCCATATTACTGCCAATTAACTTCACACAGAGTTCAGGATCCAGGTTTTTTTTAAAGGTACTTTCTCACCCTAAGGCAATGCCTTCTGTTATTTTCTGGACTGTCTCTTCTGTCAGGTTAAATGCAGGTATAATGACATAGTTGCAGTGACTATGGTTTTGCTAATTCTGTGAATGGAAACAGTTACTGAAAAGAGGAAAGAGGCGGGTGTTTTTGGTGAGTGCATGACAGTAATCAAAGTGACTGATGGCATGTGCAGCAGTTGGTGACTCGCCAGTGGAAAACCAATGGTGAAGATACTTAGTGTTTGTCTAGAAGTGGTACCTACACATCCTGCTGTACAAGGCTCTGTAAAAACACAGAGTCTTTTGGGGTAAAAACAACAAGTCTTTTTCAAAAGCAGAATTTCTCTTCGAATTGTCATTTGCATAATGTTTGTAACCACTGCTACTTTCACTGTCTTCTTTCTCCGTCTAGAAAGGTGTTATTACTTCAGCAAACATTGCGATTGTGCATTCATGTGTTCGTAGGTGCAGGGAACCAACAGCTTGAAGTCTAGCCACAGAATTACTAAGGAGTTAGAGAGAGGAATTCTTACCTGGAAATTGCTTTTCACTAAATGTTTTCTTGCCAGGAAAGTCTGACTTCCCCCTAAAGCCATACTTCACCATGGATTCTGCAAGAATGCCAACTTTACTGAAAAGTCAATCCTTTTCCTGTGATAGAAGCTCACATGAGCTGGCATCCATAGCAGCACCCAACTAACCCAGTGAAAGCATTTTGTGATTCTCTGATTGCTACCTGTTATTACAAATGATCTTTTGCTTCTGATTTTGAAAAAAATTACACATGAAACTTAGGGTAAGTTCAGTTGAGCAGGTTCAATTGTAATGATGAGAACAGGTAAGGATACTTACAACTGTAACCAGTACTGATAAACAGCTGGGCTTATACTGCAATGATTTTTTTCTTTTCTTTTTCTTAAATATTATTTAGACTTTTACAATTTCGTTTACAGCACATCCCAACATAAGGTACCATATGGCAGGAGATGGGTGGGTGCTAACAAGAGCACATATGAGAGAACTGTGGTCTCTGGATATCCCTTTCCTGGTCACCCTGGCAGCGCTCTGATTGAGGCTTCTGCCTGGGGACAACTGAGGTTTGCTGTAGACTTTCCCTGGTATGTGCCCAGGTGTATGGGTGGCCATCTGGCACATGAATAAATTATTGAACATTAAGATTATTCCAAGCCTGTGTCTTTCAAGAGGATATATTACAGGGATGCTTTGTGATACTGTTAATTAATACCGAGAACTCAGAGGCTTTAGGTTTGCTCCCGATCTCGGACCATGACTGCAGGTGTTGGTGCAGGTCTACCTGTGCACTCAGGTCCTTGTCCACCCATAAGGCACATCACCAATGTGCAGCTGTGAGATGGGGCTCCCTTAAAAAGCAAAGAGAGAGCGAGAGAGTGCATTCAGTCAGCTCCCAGCTGTCCCTGCCATCCAGGAAGAGCAGGAGTGCTACTACCAACGCGGGCTTTTGGTTTCATTTCATTTCATTGCCCAAAGTCTTATGCATCTTGCTTACCAGCCATGTCTTGCTCCTTAATTCAGGACAGTGCTAAACAAACAGCCTTTATTTTTTCTCTATTCCTCAGAGCCTTGTGGGTGCATTGCACAGGTATTGCCCATGTGTTTGTTTATCTGGGATATTCCCCACAGAAGTCTAGGAACAGAGAAGAACTCTGTGGCCTCTGCTGTTGCCATGGCTTAAAAACATCATTTTGTAATCGTGTTGATGCATCTGGCAGCTTTACCAGGTATGTTTCCCCCCCCAACATTGTATTTCATCATTTTCAAGGAAGTTAGTTAGGTTCTAATAGGGAGACGGATTGATATCCATATGTCGCCCTTTGGAATGGATACTTTCTGCCCAATAACCACTTTGGAGAGGAGGCCATTGCTCATCTCAAACAACCAAGGCTCAATAAATCTTAATCCTACTAAAAAATAACTCTGAGAGGAGCCAGGAGATACTACGGTTCAGTGTCACTGCAACCAAACATTCAGACAGTGCCTTTCTCTTTTACTATAGACCCTCATAGGCCTTTGGATATAATTTTAAAATAAAATTTTTTAAATGTGGGACTAAATCCTTACTTTTTTAATAGTAAAATTTTGATTTTATACTCTCCTAGTCTATTTATTTGGCCTATTCAAAGGAATTATAGGTTTCTTCATATGACATCTGATTTCAACCTGTCACAGCACCTACCTTGTGACATTCTGGTCAGGTCTAACAGTCAGCACATGAACACACAGCAGAGCATCTCTGTGAGGCCAAACCACAGGTCCACACGGTCCAGGGTGGGTGCACATGGCAAAGTACAAAGCAAGCCGATAGTGTACTCATCCTTCATACTACCCCCTCCTCTGACCATTTTCAGGTCGGGGACTTCCAGGGCCAGTTACAGTTTGTCTGACCAGTAACCCACAAAGGAGCTAAGCGTTTGTCCTGTCTCCTCTGTAACCCATGCAAACTTCTTGCATCCAGAGTGTTCTTTGAGACAGCTGAAAACAGCATTAAAATGCAAACCAAAACAAAAAAGCAAAAACAATGGAAAGTATGTTTGAAATCTTTAGCTAGTCAGCTAGACTCTAAACCTTGAAAAAAAAATGGATGGAACAAAAGCCTGTAGGATTTGTCTCTTTGGGTTTACCCAGCCTTTGATATGCTACTCTCCTGTCTCAGCTCGCGTAGGAAAAAGACTGCTGTTAGGGATGGATGCAGGTGTCTGGGCCAGTGTAGCTGCACTTGCAGTGGCCTCAAGGAGGGAGCTGGAACCAGAGTTGCTCCAGTACTGGTGGTGTGTGACACTGCTGGGTAGCTGTGCACCAGGTCAACAAATCGGCTCCTGCACGAAGAAACAACAAGCCTACTTCCATGTTTCACCTTAATCCTGATGACCCAAGCCCTCCACATTATTCAGACATCATCTGCTTAAGCCCCTTGAAGATCCAGGCCTGTTTCAGGAGTACAAGAATCTGTAATCTTACTGCAACCAGTGCCTAAAGCTGGAGAAATGTGTCAGTAACTTCTGGACTTGGGCCTCTGTTCTAGGTTCATGCTAGAAATGCTCCCTATGAATATTTTACAATCCTTTAAAAATGAATTCATTTTGCACAAATACCTTTTGTATCTGCTTTCCATGAATATTTATACAGTTGTTTTTTGCTGTGTAAAATCCACACGGAAGAGTATTTCTAAATCTGCTCTCTGGAATACGCGTATTGGCAGTGCTTTCACACACTCCCCATCAGCAAGCAGAAGTGGCAAGAGGTGCCGTCTGGGATCAGTGGCTGCTATCTGTTGTGCTAGGAGCCTCTGCAGGCAGCAACATCTTCTTGTCGAACACTCAGGAAGTCTGTTCTTAATACCTCCAAGTCCCAAAATAGTTTTTTTAACCAATGGGCAAATCAGCAAAAAGTTCCCTGAAAAGGAACGGGAAAACAGCCCAAATTCCTATTTTGTATCATCACGATCTATATCTTTAGAAGCTATATAAAATGCATGCCTGAGATGATAAACCATAAATCGCTTCACCATGCAGCTTTTACACCAAAGAGCACATACTACACTACCACTGATGTAGTGGACAAGTACGTGTCCCAAAACAGAAATAGCGAGAGCGCACCGAGCACAGTCTCTGGGACCCGCTGCTGCCTGCTAGGCGCAGGGTGCTCAGCAAAGCCATGTGAATGGGAGAAATCAGACAAAATAGGGTGAGCTGGGGTGGGCCGCAGAGGTGCTATTGTCGTGGTATCTGGCATGAGTATTAAATAATACTTTCCCTTGTAACCAACAGTCTTAAAAATAATAATGAAACCCTCCTCCTAAACTATATAGATCTTAATTTTAGGTGAGCATAGGAGAAGGAGAATGTTTTTCATGCCTGCTTCTTATACGCAAGAATTATTAAGAACACGCTGTATTTTTGTTTATATACATATGTTTAAAAATATAAACATAAACAGTATGTTATACATTTAATATAAAATACAATAAATTTATTCTATTAATATATATTAAAAATTATACAGCAATTACATATTATAGCTAATGTACCTGGGGATTTTCTTCTTATCCACCTGCACTTCCTTTCTTTTCTTTCTTCCTAAGTCATTGTTACTTGTGACTCTGTGTGGAAAAAAAAACATGCTTAAAAATATTACATCTTTGTCCGAATATATATATTCAGTTTAAGTTTTACAGTTGCTGTCTCCTACCATAATTAAATTGTGTGGTGGTGTTTTTTACTCTCATTAAAGAATAACTTTCTGAGCACAAGTATGCCATTAATTACTTTGTCTAACTGCATCTTGTTCTGTCTGATTTATCTCATCCATAGTAAACAGGTACCATCTTTTTCAAGTTCTCTCTCTCTATAGAAGTTTTTCTATGACACTAATCATTTTGTCTCCATTCTCTGGAGACCTGTTTCTGCCATTCAGATTTCTGAGATGCGACCAGCAGAACACAATATTCAAGATGAAGGAGTGCTGATTTATAAAGTGGCATTATGCTACTTTTGTTATTAATCTGTATTCCACACCTAGCTGTGTTAACATTCTGGTTGCCATTTGACTACTCTCTTGTACATTGAGCAAAGGTGTTTATAATGACTACAGGTCCCTTTCCTAAATGACTACAGTTAATTTAGATTCCAAGCATGCGTGACAGCTGTTTAAAGGTTTCCTGACTGGCATCGCTTAGCAAAAGCATTTAATAGCACATTGCCCAATACACTGGGGTCGGCTTCTTACTTTTTTTAATGTTCATCTCAGTCTACTTGAAGCGATGACTAAATTGTAATATGCTTTTTTTTTAATCTGCAGCGCCTCCGTTCCTGCCGCGGGGCAGGCCCGGGGAGCCCACACAGCCCGACTTGCAAAGGGTCGAGGAAGCAATGGTGATAACCCCCCATCCCCGGCTTTATATGCTAACCAGAACGGCTAAATGAAACAAGTATTTCTTAGTGAAGTTAATATTGCTGCAACTTTGTCACTGTACTGGATTGCTTCAAGAAACAGCCCTCAGGGTTTCCCACCTCTAAAATAAATGCAAAAAAAGCCCCTCTTTGCTTTCAGCAGCGCTAGGATCAGACCTTCTCCATACAATTTCTGCTCACAAACTCGCATAGTGTTTTCATAAAGGGAAGAGGGAAGCTGATCATATGGTTAAGTTGTCCATTTTAGTCTCACAACATCTCACTTCGGCCCTACCATATTTTTCCTCTGTGACTCGAAGAGGCATCCCTTGGGGTTGTGGGGCATGTTTTTCTGCAAATGGGGTGTTATGTGTATCCAACTCCACAGGCTGTGAAGGAGAAAGAAATTAATGTAATGAAAAAAAACAGAAAAAAAAATCAATTAAGCAGGCACCATTATGGACTCATTTACATACTGTAGTGATGCATGTCAACAAACTTGCATGTGGTTTGAATCTAAAAGCTCTGGAAAAAGCAACAAACAAACACCCTGTATGGCCTAGATCCTGGCACAGCTTTTAGTTTCCAAGACTTCTACACAGAAGAACCATTTTGACATTCCAAGCTGAACAGAAGCTAAGCTATAATTTCAAATTAGGGTAAGTAGCCTAAACGTCCCTGTGCTTCCTTATGCAAATGCACACCCGATTTACAACACCTGCTAGGAAACGCTGAAGTGGGTAAAAAAAATAAACTTCCATTTTCTGCACTTCAGGCTTGCAGACTTCTTGTTGTTGATCATTTCAGAGTTTTTTTCCACAACTCGCATTACTGTCAGTTGGAATACTAATGGACATCAACATAAACATCATCTCCAGGGCTGTTCAATGAAACTATCTAAGGCTGATTGTCTTGAAATTAGCTTGACTCATATCTGAAAATTGTCAGTGATTAGCTGATTATGGTTTGAATTGAACTCAGATTGCTACAAAAAGCTACAAAAGTAATATCTTCAGATATATTCTACTAAATGACACCTCAGTTGCTGCCAGCGCTTGCATTAGGGATGAAGTTCTATTACCACATCACATTGACGGCAGTCTTTTTAAATATATATTCTGCCTGGGGAGAATCTGTCTCCTGGGGAGAATTCTGTCGTCTTTTTACTTTTTAACCTACTCACCAGGTTAAAAAAAAATTGAGACGGCGCTAAAAGCAGAGCAGATTAAAATAATACCCTATGAGCAAAACTTGTTTCCCTACTCTAAATACAATTATTATAATTACAGTGTAGTTTGTTCCTAGTGTCTTTCTTATTAGGAATCTGCCCTTCTATACTGATAGTATGTGTCATTTACAATAGTTTTAAATAAATCAAATTCCCAGTGCTAAAAATGCTGATAGATGTTAGTTCTATTAAAAAAATGTAAGCCACAAATTATTTTGTAATAATTATAAAGTTCTGTGAAAACGTCTGATTTTTTTTTAAAATTAAATCCTACTGACTGAAGATTTTTCTGTTACAAACAATAGAAGACCTTACCAATGTCACTAAGTCCAAAAAAACCCGAGGTGTCCAGTTGTTACATATATGTCTATAGTTCTTACAGCTTGGCATAAACGCAGTTCAGCATCATGACAATACGTAAGTCCCTTGTTGTTTTGAAGCTGGCCAGTTTTGAGCTATGGCTCTGCATGGTTGACAGCCAGTTCCACTTTCAAATGCCTAAAACTGTTTTCACCCCCACAGGAAAGACTTTCACACCGGTCAAAGGGAAGAATTACTGAAGCGCTAGCCCCTGCCGTCCCCCAGCCAACCTTCTGCCTGAACCCAGCACGCTGCGCAGGGAGGCATTAAAAAACGGTGTCTGTGAGTAAGTAAAAGAAGTCATGAATCATGTTTAGTTCACGTACGAGTGGGCAAGGGGATTCTGCCATGCCGTCTCTCACAAGCATCAATTTAAAATACTTGCAATTGGTATTTCTTTATTTGGCTATACTCATACGCCCACAACAGAAAAAAATACTAAAATTTGACTCTTCTCCTTTAGTAATTCTCCTTCATTATCTTATTAAACTGTCAAAAAGTCAAAGATACGGGCTGAGAAACCTCAGGTAACGTGGATAAATTATTAATTTTGATGATGACTCAAGCAACCTGCTATTTTTTCCTCCCTGGTGAAGGTCTTGTCCTTCTCCACCAGGCAGGGAGATGGTCCCACGAGTGGGAGCTGTGTGGTCCCCAGGGCCCCGGGGGCAGCTGTGGGTGCACAAGGGTCCCCGCTCCTGCCGCTGGGGCGTCTCCGGGAGCTCATCCATTCCCCGTGGCCTCATGGACAGGGTGGGGAGAGCTGTGGGCCTTATGTGGGGTTTATAGCCCGTTTTGCGTGAGGTGTGCGGGGGGACGACCCGGGCTCTGAGGCCTCGGCTGCTCGGTCAGCGCAGGCAGCAGTGCCACCGCGTGCCCATGCAAGCGCCCGGCCAGCAACGCGGGGTGCTGCGCTTGCCCTCGCAGTGGCATTGGGGGCCTGAGAAACCAGGGCAGAGTCGAGATTCCCCCCAGTACCAGCAACCGGCCCCAGCTCTGCCAGCACCAGTCACCATACCTTAACCACTGTGCCAGGATGGCAGCCACTTAGTAAGCTTAAATATTTAATTTAGAAACAATAGCAGGTCATTCCAATAATTAAATTCGGATGAACACACAGACAAATCGCAATACCACCGCAGTTTCATTTTGTTTGTTTGACGCCAACGTGTACATTAACTAGAGAAGTAACTCTCAGAGCGCAGGAGGAGAAGGCGCCTCAGATGCCTGCCCACTGCAAGCGGGCAAAACAGCCCCGTCCTGCTGGGGCCGGTGGCCCAAAAGCGCGGCCGGCTGCTCCGCCACCTGCTCCACTGGCAAGAGGTACGAGAGCTCCTTGGCAAGCACGGCGGGAAGCTCAGGTTTGCCAGGCTCCAGGAGTGCATGAACCCTCCACTCAGGGGTTTATCTTTTTAAAATCCAGACTAAAATAATTATCTTTGCTGAACTTTAGACTCACATGGATTTAAGCAGAACACTCCTGATGTCAGCTAAAAAGCACTATATAAACAGAACCTAATTATAGATGTTAATTATTTCATCATGACTAATTACTATTTCTTAAATAACTACCTGGTCATAGGTAAGTAATGTTTAGGAACATGTTTCTTGTGTGTGGCAGTAAAGCACGCACATGCCAGACTGTCTAATCCCCATCACAAGGCATGGACATGGATGTGGAGCTGAAGGGTTAGCTACTTGGAGGTAAGAAAGATGGCAATCCTTTGTGCATTTGTTTAAAATATTAGTTTTTATATCAAATGGCAGCATGAAGCAGCTGTAGATTGCAAGTGCCCCACCAGCAGCTAACGCCAAGCTAAGCTCAAAGCTAACGAGAAACTGCAGCGGAGCCCTACAACGCCCGTGGCGAAGCAGCCAGCGACTCCACAAGATGCCGGCGTAGTCACGTCACCTAGGCGTCCCACCCCACCCGGGGCAAGGCCGAGTTGGGCACCCGTTATTCACTGCGTCCCACCGGCTGGCCTGGACACCACCGGAAAAGCCCCCAGCCTGGGCAGTCCCCAGCGTACTGAGTCACTGCTCCACTGAGAGCCGCCCTTGCGACGGGGGGGCAGTCAGTGATCCCACTCGGTCACAGCTTCTGACACCTCAGGAGGTTGCTTCACCCACCTGCAAAGTTTGCCATGCCCTACTGCACACCACAGAACGGCCATTTAATTGCAACAGATGGGTGATGATGCCGTGGGAGACTTCACACCCCGAATTACAGTGGCGAAGGACCAAGCATGCCGCCCGGTCTGCTATTTATGTTGCAGAGGCAGCAAACTTCAAGCCACAAGGCAGATCATACCCTCGTGAGCTGTCACAGCAAAGTCCAACAGTGAGACAAAGCCCTCATCTCCACAGCTAAATTATGTAATGCATACAAAAAGAAATCCTTGACTCTTAACGAAGTATATTGAATGTAACATACATACATATAACTTACTTAAAGATATAAACAAAATATATTAATTTTAAATAGTCAAAATGGTGTTGCTGACAGTCTTATTCCTCTTTCTTTACCTCATTTGCATCTGTTTGTTTAGGGTCCTAAGAAAGAGGTGAGGAAAGCTGAACAGAAATCAACCTCCAGCATCTCTGCTGTTTTTATTTTTTCTCATCTTCATATAATGCTGCCTGGGTTCACTGGCCGCCTCGGTGGGACTTTACTTTCCTCTCCGATGCCTATCAAGGCATGGCAGTTTTCACGTCCAGTGGAGGCTGCCTGGGAAATGTGCCGACTCAGTGCCTGTCCCAGTGTCTTGCCTCGCTGTGCCCCTGTGCGCTCTTTTCCATCCAGCACAATCTGATTTTCTATTACCGGTCAGATGCAGCCGGCGAGTCAATGGACAAGCGAAGGAGACTGCCTATTTCCCTGCTGCTATCGAGAGGTCATCAACGCTGCGGCCCCCTCCCCCCCCCCCCCCCCCCCCAGCAGCACCGTCCCCCGACACTTTGCACAGCTGGCTTCAGGATTATTTCTGTTCTCTTCCCATCACAAAAACCCTTTATCTCTATCGACCTATTAGCAATTGGATATTTTACTTTCAGTTCAATTATGTTCCCAGAGAAAGAACAAGCTATGAAAGTGCCTTTTGGACAAACATCAAATGTATTTCTTGATGAATTGCAACCTGGAAAACTACTTGAAAGCTTTTGAAAGGCAAAGTCTATTAGGCCTTTCGATAAAATCATGCTGTAAAATAATACTTTTTTCCTCCAAGGATGGTAAATATAATAGAGCAATGCCTGTGATTGACTGGAACTTGTATTTCTCAGTTGGTGTTTGTGTTTGCATTCCTGTTTTTTCTGGGATCTCAAAGCACCAATTAAATAACGATCCATCACTGAGACAAGTCCTAATCAAGCAGGACCTCAGCAGCCACAAGAGTAAATAGAGTCCGCATGCCACTGAATTTGTGATCACTAAATAGTGCCTGGTGGCCTTGGTTTTATACATAGTTCACCAAACTCTTCAGGGCAAGGCTAAATAGCTGACAGCAAACTGCCACATCTGTAAACTCAGCTGAGCAGGTGGACCCATCTCCTGGGATCCCCCAGTCGAAGGCGCTAGTCTGGGCAGGACACTGTCATTCAGGTAGGTCATGCAATATCTTCCAGAAACCAATCAATCACAGCCCCAGCTTTAAACCCTGATGTGGGCCCTAAACTAGAAATACTTCTTGTTAAAGTCAAAATATTGTTTGCTGTCAACCTTAAATATAGCTGACTACGTATGTCTAAACCTAATTTAACTGGTTAACTTGCCTTGGCAAAACTAAATTGCTATCAGAAAATTATGGGTAATCTTCCAGAGTAGATGGAGAATGTTTTGTAATTAAACTTTGCTACTTTTCAGGTTCCACTGTGAATACAACCTTAACATTAACCCCAACATGGAGAGAAACCAATCTAGAGAATACAACCTCACTGTTGTTAACAATTTCTCCCTAAAGAGTAATGGCAAATGTGCTTGACTTTACCCAATAAGATCTTCTGCGCGCAGTTGGAAAATTGGTTCCAAAGCACCTGCAAAATTAACCATATCCTAAATTTGGCTTCTCTAGCATCAGAAAGAATCCTCCAAAACGTCATTTCACAGCCCTTCCCCTACAGCCTACAGTTTCTTCAGAGAACTCAGCAAACAGCTAGGGACTAAAAAAAAAGAAAAGATGTCCAAGTCTTTGTAATGTAATGCTGAAATAGTTTTCCTGAAAGTCCTACGTTTTATTGTGCCAGAACACAAATATGTTGAAATCTGTTTTCTAATTATTTGCTGTGTCTTGAAATTGTTCGGGAGTGGGTGTTTCAGTACACTTTTTCCTTTAATTATGGATACCCAAATAACTCCTCTGAAAAGTAATATTCAAAAGGAAGTAAAAGAAACATGTTGAAATAAAACTTCATTAACACAGAAACTGATATGCTCTTCTTCCTAGGTGCATTACCCACTGAGTTGTAATGCTCCCCTGTGTTCCTGCTGGACTGCATTAATGAGGTAAGCTCTGTTCCTCAAATAAACTCAAAATGAATCAAGACAAACTTCAGTCATAACCTTTTCTCCTAGACTTGTCTGCTTTCAGGATTCTGTCCCAAAGATTAATCTTTCCTTTTCAGATAGCATTCCCATTTTCTCCATAGGTATATGGCTGCAGTAAAGAATTCCCTTCAATAATGAGTTGGGCAAAGAATACTTCAAGCGTGTCAATAAAACCCCTGTCTTTTAAGAAAGTGGGTTTTTCAAGCAACATATGTGCCAGGGCAAACCGTCTCTTGGTTTAGAGAACAGCAGCAACAACCATCTTTATACACAGGAAGCTACATGGGGAATCTGCTATTTGACAAATCAAAACTTTCTTTTTAACAGTCTAAAAGTCCTTTGAGATTTACATTTACAATATACCCCTAGTCAAATGCTTTAAAAACTGCAGTGAATAGAAGTTTAAAAAAAAAAAAACCTCATACAGGCAGGGACATATATCACTGAATAAGTTCTCTCAACACATTATTACACATGAAAAAAAAAAATCTATTATATAAATTTGGGCCAACCTCAAAAAAATAATAAAAGAGAAAAGGTCATAATAAAATCAAACAACTTCACAAATAATTATAGAACAACAATCCCCATAAGAACGATGTTCTGAAAGCAGTTGCTTTGTGAGCAGCATTAATGTCATCTAATAGCATTTTAATTTTTATTCTGCTTGCTCACCAGAACAATTAAGTAAAAATGGTAGAAAATCATAGTGCATTTTAATTTGCTGGCTTTTTTTTTTTTAGGAGAATCATAGATTTTTTTCCTTGAAGTACTGTGCCTCATTTATCATGAGCCAGCGAGGACACACATCTATCTTTAGACCCCCAAGTAGAATCCAGAGGTCAAATCATTAAAAGACCCCCTTCTTTGAAGTGGCTGAGTTGCGATCCCCTGGGGACTCCAGACAGATGGGTTTTTGCTCAAACACACAAGCACAGAATGTCACGATGTCATTTTTGCAACACTTGATCTAAAGTGCCTGAGATCAACAAGACAGTTAGTTATGGGAGGATTAAGTAAACAACCAAACCAAGCCCTCCAAAATACTACAGGTCATATGCTAAGCCAGGATGAAGCAATTAAGATCTTTTGAAAGCAACCTCAGTTTACACTAATCAACCTACAAGAGTCCACAACATCAAAGATAGCAAGGGACTCACAATAGCTCAATGGTGGGATTTGCATAGGAGTTCCCTATTACCATTTTTGATGACCAAGTAAAAAAAAAGAATGAGATATTTTATAATGGAAGGGGCTTTCTTCCAAGATGTACCAGGGAAACAGATAAAAGTATGGTTATGGAGAACATTTGTTTAAGCTTTCTCCTCAGCAGTCCTCCAGCTGATGATGCTCTAAAGTGTCACCAGAGCTATACAGAAGTTCATAATTGATTAGGAAGCAATATCAAAGCAGAAAGAGAGAGGATCCTTGAAAAGATGCAACCCTAAACCAGTAGACTCCTTTTCTCTTCTTGCCATTTATTTGCTCCCTCAAATGAAGATTTTTGCAAAAAAGCAGCTTCTTGGTGAGAAGCAGTTATTTACTGAAACCTCAAGGCAATGAACAGCCAGTACAAATAAATTCTAGAGAGAATTTCCTACTTAACATGTAAGAAGCAGAAATCAATATAGCTGGGTTAGATAGTAGAACCTCAGAATAACCCTTTCATTAAAAGTGGGGAGGAAAAGCCTTTCTGACTGCACTTCTGTATTTAGGCCCTGTATTACCGGATTTTGGGGCCCACAAATATATAAAATGTTATATAACCGTATACAGGGTACAGGAGATGGGAAAGAACGAAATGGCACATAAAATTATCTTCTCAGAAGTTTACAGCAGTGGGTAGAGAACATACGCTAATGATTATTACCCTGGTACAGTGCCTTTTACTATTTAAAGTTACTGATTCTTGTTGCTGTATTCCTTGATGTTGATGCTCTGCTCTCTCATGCACTAAATTTTCCCCTGGTTTCACAATAATTGAAGAAGTATTTCCTTTTAAGCATACCCTGATTATGTTTTGCCAGCATCACAGTTTCAACTGAGTTTCTTTAAAGTTGTATGTGAAACCACACCAAAATATAGTCAGGGTTTGCTTTTACTTTCAGCATTTTGCCAAAAGCTTGCTCATGGGGGGGCGGGGGGGGTCTCCGCATACAATGCTCAAGCTTCAGACATAATTTAACTATTGTGTTACAATAGGAACCATTCCCAGGAACTTAATTATGTCTTAGCCTATGCTTGTGTATGATGAAAAGAGGGAACTAGATATGGCTAAATTCATTGATGCAATACCAATTTGCAATAGTGTAGATTTTACATATCGACTGTAATAGACACAACTGCCAGCTACTTTATTATGATCATAGTGTGTTTGAGAAGCGACAGAAACCTGACTGGCTGAGATACAAACTCCAGGTTGTGACAGGAGAAACACCTCCCAGAGAACCCCAAACTCTTTTTTCCCAGCAAGACCAGACCACAATGAAGCTGTGGTGGGATCCAGCAGATCCCCATACCTCACTCATCAGTGGACCCAAACTGGGGAGTGTAACTGCTCTTAACCCTGCTGATGCCTCCTAAGTGCTGTGTCAGTTTGTTCTCCTTTTGGTCTCCGTGAAGCTGGAAATCCATGGACACAATTGGAAGACTTCTCCCATATCTATTCTGCGGAGGAAAGTCTGATAATAAAGAAGATGGGTATGGAGCAGATTAAAAGGGTATTGTCAATCAGTTGATTGGTCTCTCCTCAGAACTTATTTTCATATTTCCTTTCACACAGTTTGGGAAGTTCTGCTAAAAATTGCATGACAAGGGCAAATTTATCTGCAGTCTCTAAGAAAGATGTGATTTCCACGTTCTGCACATGTTGTATAGTCTCTCAATTACAATCAATCTCCAACATCAAATTGGACCAAATAAACATAAAGCTTCTGAGAGGAGAAGTTGACAGGTGCTAGTTTTATCATCAGCAGGAAATGTCTGATTTTAAATTCCCTATTTCTCAACAATTAACAGAAAAGGCAGGAGAATCCAACATCAACAGCACACAAAACAGCAAAAGGATTTTCTGTAATTGTCTGCAGGGAAAAGAAAACCATAGTTCGATAAATGTACTGCCAATACCTACAACATCCAAAGGGCTGACTGTTCCAGTATATGTCTGTCAATGGTACAACTCAACTACTAACAGTAAAATTAAAAAAAAAGGGTCACTCATGACCAGGGTACTAAAGCCTAAGTAAAATCACAAGTTCAATATGTAAAAGTGAAAGTGGAAATCACAGTGAAAAAGATATGCCATGTATATCTCTTCTCCTTCATTTGTTTTGCATTTTCTTTCACTTTTAATGCTATCGGTTTGCATATTTTCATTTTATCTACTTATATTACTTATGTAAAATGCATTTATCAATAATAATATATGCATTATATTTACAAGACACAGTGCATGTAGAATAAACAAGGTTGGAAAGGACCTGTAGAGGTCATCTGGTCCAACTCCTTGCACAAATCAGGGTGGACTTTGAAATTATAGTTCTTTGTCCAGTTTGCATTATCGCTTTGGTGATTTTTTTTTTTTTAAGTAAACTAATTTTTTTTTAAATTAAACTAAGATATCTATTACTGATTTCATTTGGGAGTAAATTTGAGTTTGGATATCACCCTTTCTACTCTACTTCTTAGTAATGTTGGCTGAGCAATTCAGCCTCACTGTACTCAGTTCTCTACCCCTCTTTTGTGTAATGTAATGACTAGATTTAGCTGTTGATCATAAACTTCTCCTTCTGGCAGGCCTCTCTGGCTAATGTGTCTTTCCAAATGAGCTATGGAACATTCTTTGTACATCCTAGTACAATGATGGCAGAGAAAAGAAGATGGCTTCTTTGTAGCATGACATATACAGAACGTCTATTGTTAAAAACATTTTTCAGCTTAAAGCTATTTTATAATAAGGTAATATTTGAAAGGCATTCATCACATTCTTAAAAAAATAAATGTATAAAATCAGATGTTTCAAAATAAGCAGCCAGGATATCCCCAAGTTTATAACTTTTGCAGACATATTGAAAAATACTCTGCCTTAAATCAAACACCACCAGTTTTTTGATGCAAATCCACTTAGTCAATGTTGAGGCTCACATCAACATGAGGAGTAGGAAAGGCATTGTTATAGTATGCTAAAGGAGTGATGTAGAGGTTTTATACAAGAATTTTACATCAGCTGTTAATCACCAGTTTTGTCAATATGGGACACGAACTTCTCTTACAGTTAGTGTTTCTGAGAAGCGGCATGTGAAGTAGGTAGCATAAATATCAAACGGTTTGCTCCCAGCCAGCTGTAAGAGAACTCCACAGAATATATTTTGTTAAAAACATTGTCTAGAAAGGCAGCATAAAAAAACTGATGGTATGTTCACCTTGTCTTATCTGCTGCCTCTGGATCAACTTAAACTTTGTAAAGAGGAGACAAGACGCCGCTGGTCCGCGGGGGTCACGGGGCTCAGGGAGCCTCCTGCAGTGCGCCAAACCCACCCCGTGCACGCCTGACCGGAGCAGGGCAGCTTGCCAGCAGCAGCAGCAGCACACCTACACCCAGCTGCAGAGAAATGACGGAGAAACAGAATATTTTCTAAAGGCCCCAGGCTATGCTTACGCTGGAAACCTCCCCCAGATTAGCTGATGTTCAATAAACAGTGAAAGAATAGCTCTTCCCTCTGCAGTCAGACTGTTTCACATGGTGGTCAGAAGAGGGCTGGTTTGCAAGCTTTCTGTTCAGATCATCTCAGCCACCAGCCCGATTTAGAGTGGCCTTGCTCTAGTTTGGTCTGTCATCTTACCAAAAGCATAGCTTCAGAGAGCAGAAAACTCTCGGGGAAAGGTCCATCACAGCCCTACTCTTCAAAAGAGTTTGAATTTATTTAGAGTGGATTGTTGACAATTATAAATTATTTTGTAGGAAATCATCATTGAAAGAGAACACTTAAAAAGCAATTTATTTTAGAGGTTAAAGTATGACTGGTTGTTTTAATTTGGTTGGTAGTCTTCAAAGGGGCAACATTTTAATTTAAGGGTTAACTTGCTCTGAAAGGTTAACCAATCATGTAACCTAGGTAAGTCTCAGTCTAAATGGGATAAAGATGGCCATGCATAATTAAAGCATTCAAAGACACCTTTGTAAGCTCACTGCAAGCTTTTGGGATGCTTTAAACCATACAAAAGGAACACCCATTGAAGCAAATATTTTAAGAGATCTATCACGTTAGTATGAGTAGTGAATCCTACTTTACACTAAGAACTAATTTTACTATAATCATCCCTATGTGATGAGAATTTGTGAAATAGATTAGCAAGGTTTGATTATCTCTACTTGAGAAAACTTGAAATGTTCCATGTTAAATTTACAAGTTTAACTCTATTAGTTTCTAACAACTCTTTTGCTTTTACTTCCCTTAGATTCTTATCTATTAATGTCACTTAATAAAGCATAAAGATTCACATAGTTCCATCTTTAACTAAACACCAAGAAATCCAGAATGATAGTGAAGAATGTTTATATGGTTATTTTTTATTTAATTGTCATTACAAATCTTCTTAGGCACTTTGCAATTAACTACTGTACTGCCATGCAAAAATTTTTTTTCCTTGTTCTTTCTTAGGCAAGGGTGATCTTGAAAAAAAAAAAAGCATAAAACTTTCTTTCTGGAGCTTTGAGGGTCCAAAAATAGGGCTTTATTTAACTTTTCTCAGACCTGTAGGCTATTTCCAACAAGACTCATGCCAGCTAATTCCTAAGAGATTACATACGCTGTCTGTCAAGTAATAAAACACATGATAACACCAGAGGAAATCACAGTCAGCAAACCAGTCACCTGGAGATTACCTGACATCTTCCCTTAAAATCCCTTCTTTTTCTCTCCACACAAAGAAAAGGGGGATAGTCCTTACCGAAGACATATGTCACATTTTGACTACTTCTATTGAGCTGATTTTTGAGGACTAATAGGCTAGATAACCTACACTTAGCCCCTGCACCCACAAGGTAGTTCTCACGCTTCCTCCATGCAAGCAGAAAAAATTCAATTATTCCATGAGGCAGTGAAGGAATAATAAAGCAAGCTCTCCATAAATCAGAATAATGTCCTACATTCACATGTAATGATTACAAACAACCCAACAGCAGGCATGTGCAGTTAAATCCATTAGCTAAACATAAGAATAGACATGTGCAACAATCATCTGGTCAATATTTCATACGGCCCTATTTAGTTAGCTTATGCTCTACTCAAGTCTTCAAGCCTATTGTGTCCCGTCACTCTTCAGAAGTTATAGAGCCAGGCTATCAGAAAGACAGTTAGAACTAAGGTGATCAGTTTCTAATTTGAATTCCATTTGTGTGAGCATGATCTTTTACGGAAGCCAGATTTCTATGGAGAGGTGATTGATATCTCTTGTGAGGCCAACTCATATCATTTGAAAGCACAGAAAAAGCTCTGTTTGGCAGGTCCTTTCTTTAGGTCTGAAACGGAGCCAGCCCTTTTCAAGGTACAGCTAGGCCGAGAGCAGGCTCTGACTTTAAATCAATTGTGCTCTGTATTGCTCTCTACCAATGGTGTGATTTGATGGTGAGCCTAATTATGATATATCTGGTTCACTGTAGCTGTAAAATAGCCCATGCAAACTAAATACTGTAAAATACTACATATTCATTTCCCTAGTGGTCATTTTGGGGACTTCCATGCTTGAGGCATACAGCTCAGAGAGCAAAATTTGTGACAAAAAAGGGTTCATATTAATAATTAAGGTCATTGAGATAAAAATAACTACAGTTGTAAAACAGAGCTCTTTATGTTAGTAAGATTTATAGTGAGAATTATGAACTCTAACAGCTATTTTATCTCAAAGCAATGCCCATGAAATAGGATGACCTTTTATCTATTATCTGTTGGGTTTACAGAGTCTATGACTTACAGATTGATGAGTTTCAGACCCAGGCCAATTTCATTACGTATTCTATTTATACCACACTTTCTTTTTTCCTGGATGACTGTTTTCTCAGGAAGAACGAGAAAATGACATGTTTATGTCATGCAAACTTGAAGAACCTCAGAACATTTTCAGCTACCTACAGTGGTTGTCAAAAAAGTGATTTGGCGCCCTTGGAGGAGGTGAGCTGAAGCCCTGACCCTCGCAACCCAACAGGTTAGCAGTGGTAAATATTTCATTATTTGTAGTAACAAGTTCACTTAACACAAGAATGAAACAAGACTCCCATCATTGAAATGAAACATATCACAGGAGTGTTAGTGGCTTGGAAAAGAATGAACTTCACAGAAAAACTTTAGTTTAAGATTATACCCAAGAGAAATGGCTTGAACAAGCACCCAAAGCCTCCAAAATGCTTGATAACTTTTCTTCCTGACTTTCAATAGAGAGGTCGTCCACTCTTTGTCATGCAGCAGCCCAGGCACTGGCATCCACCTCTTCATCAAAATAAAGACTGTTTCCCATTTTGAACCCTACAGAAATAGCTGGAGTTTCAAAAAATTCAGCACATATAGCAGCTCCAATGGGTACTCAAATTTTACGATACTGACTGAAGGATGTTGAGCCAGGTGAGCAGCAAATAAAGAAGATTATTTTCAAGTACATTCTGGGAGGGCTGCTAGAGCATACAGAGAAACTGGGATTACATTGCCATGTTCTCCCCTCAGAATATTGCTCAAGTGCTTTCAAAACCTGCTCTCACAACACCTCTGCAAGCCCAAATGAATTATTGAGTAAATCATACTGTGGTTGAATGGTTTTAAATAGAATTGACTATTAAAATGATCCAGTCTCTCTCTTTCTTCTAGAATCTCTTTATTTGCCCTCTGAGATCTACAAATCACACTTCCACCTCTACTCTCTCAGGCTCCGTACTGAAGCACAGAATTTTTAATTGGTGGATTATTTGATCCTTTATTGCCTCCAAGTTAACTTCTGCTGCCTGTCCTCTTAAAACCTTCAAACCAGAGAAATATTGCGAGATGCCTCTGTGAAACAATTAATAGTGCTAAAATTTGCACCATCATCATTACATTTTGGGATTAACAGTCAGCGGAGATAACTGAGGCCTTTTGTATTTCTTGTAGCTGAATGACTATTCTTTCTGTGGGAGAAGAAATACCAGCCCGGATCCCTCTGCAGGTGGAAGAGCAGCATCCTGGGCAGTGTGGCAGGAATTCCTTTTTCCTCTTCACAATGCATGGTGAAATACTCAAAAAGATCCAAAACAAAACCAAGAAAACCAAAAGGGCCAAATACTTCTAGAGAATTTAAGCAGGATGGAAACAGTGCCATCCATCCCCCCCAGTCAGGGTGACACAGGGGGTTCCCCCTCAGCTTATGTCAGCAGTGACCAAAAGCACTTCTCTTGCAGAGCTGTATGGTATCCTTGACATGATAAAGCAGCAAGCCCATTCTCCTTCCACCCTGGAAACGTTCACGTTACAAGACCATAACAAGAAAGACAGAAGACTGAACTGACAGTGAAAGATGCTACCTATGTTACACTGTAATAAACTGTGTGGGAAGAAAATGTGGTTAGTAAAACTAAAAAACAAAAAACAACCCACGCCTTAAAATTGCATTGCTTTAAAGCAGCACAAGCCTGTTAATCGTACACACGTGCCTAAGCGCACCTCCGCAATAAGCCTGCGGCAGGTACTGAACAAGGCTGTGGCAACAGCCGCATTTCCCAGCAGCCGAGACCCGGCTGGATGCTGCGAGCGCCCCGGCAGCGCCGCCCTCCGCCACTGCCTTCGGCTGAGCGGCACGCCTCTGCAGCCGGGCGCACGCATCCACGTCCCTGAGCGGAATGCCTCTTCTCCCCGGCGTGCTTGATAGCCGTAACTTAATACCCCTTCCAGCTCAGCATTAGCCTTCCTACGCCCAGTCCCCAAAGTTTCCCTCTTACGGAAGAACATCCCCTTTCCTTTGCAGAGCTTGAGACGCCAACTCGCCGGGCCGAGCCTGACCTCCAGCCTGGCGGGGAGCCCTTCCAAAATCCGGCCCTGCTGCTTCATCTGGCACAGGAGAAGGGCGGCGAGGGGCTGCCTCTGCGACAGGCCCTCTGCCTGGCCCCACCACGTGGTGCCACAAGCTCCTATACACCCGCCAAGGGTACCGCCAAACCAGAATGGCTGAGCTGTGAAATACCACTACCTGAAAACACTAGAAAATATTCAAAGCTGAAGAGCCAGTGCAGCTGACGAATGACATCATTAGTAAATGATGGGAACCTTTAGACCATCCCTATTTGGCCACCTGTTCTGAATACAACAGCTTCTTACACCATTTCTCTTCATTTTTCTATTTTGGATAATATGCCTGTCAAGAAAACTGTTTATCATATACTCTACAACAAAAGCATCTGGTAATTCTAACCTGGAAGATTTTTATTACTATTATTATTATATTATTATTATTATTTTCAGTTACAACACTCCAGTACAGCTAAGCCTAGTGCTTCACACATATCTGTATTTAGTGTATTGTGACCTTATTTATGTGCTTAAATAAATGGTTTGATATTCAAAAGTTCTGAGCACCTCCTGGTAGCTCCCGCTGGCTTTTGACTGACTTTTAACTATGTGAGGGCCTTGATTTCCAAAATATTTCTGTTCTGAACTGCAAATACTGTTTTTACCATCCACACCAGTGGTTAGCACTTTATGCACTGATGATAGTCTGCTTTGTTTTAAAACTTACCACTGTTATGTTAAGTATAAAACTGTAGGGCTTTTTGGTTTACTGATTACTTTCTCCAAAACAGCATCACAGCCTCAAAGATTTCTCTCTTCTACAGGGGATAAATAAAATCTGCATAATTTGTACTTCATGACAACACAACAGCTCACATGCTGAATTACTAGTGCTATACGCTGATGCGTCAGCAGTGGCAGCACAATGCTGGCTGGTTATTTAACAGAGCTAAATTAATTTGTAGCTGTCAGTCATGTTTGCCAGATTTGCTTAGATTCTGAAATTTATTGACAAGCTATAATAACTGACATTTAAATTGTCTGTTCTCATAGAAGCAAACATGAAGCATGGAGCTAAAACATGACATTTAGTTCTAATCCCTGTTGGAAATACAGAGAAAAAAAAGAGAAAAGAGAAAGAGAAAAAGAAAGAGAAAGAGAAAGAGAAGAGAAGAAAAGAGAAGAAAAGAGAAGAAAAGAAAAGAGGAGAAGAGATAGAGAAGAAGAGAAGAGAAGAGGAAGAGAAGAGAAGAGAAGAGAAGAGAAGAGAAGAGAAGAGAAGAGAAGAGAAGGCAAGGCAAGGCAAGGCAAGGCAAGGCAAGGCAAGGCAAGGCAAGGCAAGGCAGAGAAAAGAGAGTAGTGATTTGCTACTTCTGTAATTATTTCATTTTAAAGGGATGTTCTCAAATGATCTAGCACTCTTTTAAGATAACATTTGAAGATCTTAAATTAACCTTTTTCTGAAATATTTACATCTATTTCTCAAATTCCTTGAATGTGTTTTATTTTATTCCAGCAGATAGATGCCAAAGGGTATGTTCATGCCCCTCTGTAGCTCCTCTACCAGCTCGTTCAGAGCACAGTCAGTGGCACGACAGTGCAGTTCGGTGGCTGGGGATGAGGAGGCCCGGCTGCACTGCAATGACACTGGTGAGGTCAGGACCAGAAAGGGACAGTTGCATGTTCATTTTCTATTAAAAAAAAAATGCTTCACTGTAGAACAGACCAATAATCCATGTTAGAAGTCTTCCTTTCCATACTGACTCCATATCGACTATAAATCACTGAACATGAACATATATAACAGCAGGTATTACCAGTTTCAGGCAGGGTTTGGCATTGAGGTTTGGCTCAGACACAGACTCATTTGCTCAACTGAACTTGAACATCTGAACAACGTAATCTTTCATGTCTCTGAAAGCAAATGAAAAAATTCACAGGAATTGAATGTTCTCCCCGAATTTTACACATTTGGCTTTTATCAGACCTCACACAGCACACAGAGCAAAGGGAGACAATCACACTAAATTGTCCAGGAAAAAAAAAGTCTTAAACTGGAAAGTGGTGGGGGCAAAGCCAGATGTCTGACCTGCACAATGCCATCCCGCTACCCGCCTGGTAACTTTTTCAGATGGCTCGCTCTTTCAATCCCTCTGATTGTAACTGCCAGCACATAAAATCAGCCCCTTGTGTAGATTGCTCTTAGCTGATTATTGTAAAGAGTCTCCACTTCAAATAAGGGGTTAAATCCTCCTCCTGTTCCATGAGACTGTTATTCTTCAAGCTGTTTGATTGGCCTGGTACTTGCACATTCACTGCCGCCGAGACGGGCCGGGGCCGTGATTGCAAAAATCACACCCAGCACAGCACCATTAAACCTGCTATTGTGTCAGAACACAAAGAACAAAACTAGTGGCTGCTTGCCTTAAAACCGAGAAGTAATATTTTCTTTCTTTTAATAGTGGACACATTTTAGAAAAGCAACAACATCTGATGCTTTAAGGCCTTCGCTGGTCCCCTAATGATGACCGGCTGGAACATTAGAGCATCCTTGGCTTCCCTTCAGGCCTTTTAGCTGCTCCAGCTGGTCACTAACTGCTCTGCAAAAAGACCTCTGTGTGACACATTTGTACACAACGTGGATCCTGCAGGGTCTCGATCCCCACGGCACTAGTTAGGCAAGCCTTCCCTTCCTGTACTGTCTATTCCTTGCCTTTGAGGCAATGTATATATATATATATATTTTTTTTCTTTTTTTGCCAGCTTCTCTGACTTTTATTTTTTAATATTCAGTTAACTTTGTAGAAAGTAATTATATTCTGCTCATTCTGCACCAGCTGGTATTTACTTCATCCTCCATCAGGCATCAACAGAGCATGGGGCTGCAAGACAGAAATATTACTCTGGCAAGCATAAATATTTCATTTTTCACACCACAAATGTGTTGATGATTTATTAATTAGCCTACAGGCCTGCTGCTTCTGCATAGCTGAGTAGCAAAATAACTCAGCTACGACGACTGAGAAAGTCTATGGCCCACATCCCATTGGAAAGCTTTGACCAGCTCATGTCTGAAGGCTAAAAAACATTTCCAGTGGGCAAAGACCAAAATTACCAAGATAAATCTTGGCTATTACCACCTTTGGACGAGCGCGGGCGAAACGCCTCGCAGAATTTCAAGCGGTGGCAGCTCCAATACCAGCCTCATGCCGGGCCTGCGGAGGGACCCGGGCGCCGCAGAACGGGAGCGCTGCAACGGCCCTACCACTCCGGTGAGCCAATAAAAGCGGGAAACGGAGCAGCAGCATATTGCTCCTCAGAGGGGCCATAATTTCAGATCCGGGCTGGCAACTGTGTCTGGTTTCTTGGTTAAAAAAAAAGAAAAAAAGGACAGAAAAAGTCCTGAAACACTTCTTTAAAAATTTGAAGGAATATTCTTATATCTTAATACTGCTTTCAGAACAGGCTGAGACACTGTCCATTTCATTTTATTTGAAAATGCAGTAATTTAGAAATTGAAGCAATCTCTGGCAATCTCTTAGTTTTAAATAAAGAATAGAGGAAGGAAAGATGACTACATCAAAACAAATTATACCAGTCTTAAAGAATGTTGAAGCGCCATTTCAGTACTGAAAACATGCGCATGCAGCCCTGCAGCCATGCAGGCTAGGGCTGCCGGCCCGTGGGGAGCCAGGCTGAGGAAGAGGAGCTGGGGCGACGAAGGCCGCCCTCCTCCTGGGCAGCATGAGCAAGTGTGCAGCCGGCAGGCCGGGAAGTGATTATTCCCCTCCGCCGGGCACCTGCGAGGCCACTTGGCGCGCTCTGCTCTGAGCAGGACGTGGGACTGTTTAACCCTCCCAGTGGCCCCTTCAAACCTAAGTTATTTGATGAGTTTATAATTCAAAGAACTTAGCAGTGATTACTATTCCTATAGTCTACTTAATAATGGATGTTATTTGATGTTTATATCATAATGTTTTGACCCTATTCTGACAAGACATCTGTTTTCTCTCCTTGCAGGAAAATGGCTGTTATTCTACTGCAAATGATCTGACATGACTAAAACAACAGTGGCACCAAATAAGTAAAAGGGGAGGGTCTTGGTGTGTGTAAAACTTTCACACTGTACTCTTGTACTGTTTGTACTGAAGACACATTTAAAGCATCGGAAGTTTCCAGGGAGTTAATTCTGCCTGGCAGGTACAGTGCACACACAAGTTACTCTTGATAAAATAAAGCCCTTGTTTTTTGGCCATCTTCTGCTCTTGCCTTTTATTAGGACTTTTCAGCAGGACGCGCTGAAGACGACTTACAGAGACTGGTGCCACCAGCAGCCTCCCTTTCGTACTGTTATTCACCTTGCGCACTGCAGGGCACCGGAGGCCCGGGGTGAGCCTGGGTCGGTGATGTGAACGTGGGCAGCAAGGAGCAGCTGCTGCCAAGAGCTTCGTGTCTGAAGCGCCAGCCCCATGGCAGAGAGGTAGGAAGGGATAAAGGGAGGTACCCAAAAAGTCACCACTGCTGGAAGACTCAAGGGCCACCATGACTTCCCTGGACACGTAATGATGCCTCTGTGTTTCTCTAAAACGTTCACAAGGGACAGAGTCAGTGACGACCATTTTGCTTGCAGGGCACCTGGGCACACTGACAACGCTGGGGACGGGTCAGGCACGGCTTCTCGGCTTCGCTTTGGAGCGAGCCCAGCGGTCACTGCGAGAGCTCGCGGTGGCGCTTCAGCCTCGCGCCTTTGTGAGAAGCTGATCTTTACAGTGAGGTCTTGGTTTTTTCTTCACTTTTATATGTGATATTTTCAGATTAAAAAAAATATATATATTTTTTTGTCACTTCAACCTTTTCTGCCTCAGCATAACTTTAGCAGTAAGACTTTCCTAAAAGGAATCCTGACATCTGTGTTTTAACATAGCAAGAATTGAGTTATGTCTGGACACGCTTCTCAAATCTTTCCAGCAGCTGTTGTCAAATGCTACTTCTTATATTATTTTTGCTTTATTATGCATTAATAATGTATATGTTATTACTAATGTTAATATTCAAAGAATAAAGTGTAGTTTTACTAAAGAGTAGTTTTATTTAAATCAAATGAACATGCATGTTAATGTATGTGCAACAGCAAATGCAACGGACAGTCCTCCATTAGCTTCTTCAGCAAATAGTGGCACTACATAATTCACTTTTACAGGAAGACAGTGAAGGTTCAAGTCCAAAGACAGAAATCTTGTTTTTCTTTTGTTTTTTAACAGTTCCAGCAGTTCTGTGCATAATAATATAGCGCACAATAAAGATACAAAAACAGCTATAATTGCAAGGAAGGAGGTAATGCAAAAATTCCTTTTTTTCTCTGAAAAATTTCAGACATTTCATTTCATGTTGGTGTACAAAAATGTCTGAAATCTCACACATTTAAAAGATCATCACATTTTCTGCCAGTTTTATACTTATGAGCCAGAAAAATGGCATGAGCCATAGGTTTGTTTGTTTGTTCTTAACTAAAAGTGTTGATAAATATTATAACCTACAGCTGAGAAATACGTGCCTCTCTTGCATGCAGTCAACATTTTACCAGCTTCTTGTAGGCAACCCCCTTGTCCCGTGATGCATTTGCAAGTGAAATTGCAGGAGTTATCTGACAAGCACCCTTCGCCACTCCTGTCAACACGCTGATCGCCTTATGCCCTCGGAAAAACTTTGCTTAAGCCGAGCATTCAAAGTTATTAATCGTCAGCGCGCAGCCTCTTCGGGCCCTCATTACCATACAACGCGTGGCAGCCCTGAGACGGAGCACCACAGCAACAAGGGCAGGTGGGAGACAGCTATTAAACCGGGTGACAGAAGACCTGGGGTTTGTCAATAATTCATACCTTATGGCAAGAGGAAATTGATAAAAGGCATTTAAAGAGGTAAATCTATTCTATTTCTGTGATCATGTAAACCATCCTTCGTGAGGATGTGAACTAACACCTCTAATAAAAGGTAAAGGACACACAGTTCAGAAGCTGATCACGGTGATCTCCATTTCCTTACTGTTCCGCACAAATCAAAGTGAAATACTGTCCTTGAAGGCAAGAAATGGAGAGAAGCTTCCCAGAAAAAGAGGGGACAGCAGCCAACACTGCAGGGACAAAAACGTGACGCCCGCTGGCGCTGACGCCGGCTCTGCCTCGCGGTGGGGATGCTCCCCGTAACTCGGGCAGGCGCCTGGCCCAGCGGCAGCCGGGGGGCCCGACGCGCGCTTGGGGCTCAGAAAACCCTCCGCCTGCTCAGAGAAGGATTGCAGAACAGGGATTTGGGGATCAGCACCTTCATCTTGGGAGGAACTAAGCCACCTGGCTTTTTTCCTCTCATTAAATATATTGCAAAGCAGCACGGCTAATGAGCAGAAAAGACGCAAGATGTAGGACAGGTGAGTTGCTGAAGTGACAGCACGGCCTGAAGATTATCATCACCACCCCGAGAAATTCTTCCATACAGTCCTCATGCGCAGCCCCTGCCGTTGCTGCAGTCCCTGTGACTTCTCCACACAGCTCCCTGCTCTGAAGCCCACGGAAATCAGGAGAAAAAAACTGGATCATACCTTTGCCAAGTAATGACATAGCTCTCTGCAATACGGACATTTTGAGGCTTTACATTTTCTACCAAATTGGCTAAAATGCATTTTCTGGTTATTTCTTAAGTAGTAGAACTTACTTTCCTGTAGTTTTGGGGATTTACAGTGAAACCTCCCCATTCTATTTGGTTGTGCATCCTGTCACTGTTTATATGAAAAGTGCCATAAAAACTATCAAGAATAACAAAACAGCAGACTTGAATTTGGTTAACTTCTATAACAACATCGGAAATCTTTCTCAAAGATCAGACTGTGCAGTGACAAAATCAAAACCAAGCACCAGATACTGGTAGTATGTATATCCAGGTATCAAACATGAAAGCAACAGAAAGCATTACTTCCCTGCAAAGGATGATTTATAAAGGACATAACTTTGATGTGCTTGGGTTTTTATTGCGGCAGTTCTCTGTTCACCATATTTCATTAACACATCAACAGAAATAGTGTGAATGAGCCCTTGCCTACTTCAGCCTGATCTGGAAAAGCATCCTTTAAAAACTGCACTTTGTGCTGATTTGTTTCTCTGTTGTTCACAAAGAGAAGCATATTTCTCAACAGGCATGGACAAGCTGAAGGTGTACTATCCAAGGAGTACATAAACGATGGACATCAGTTAGTAATGTGAGGACATACGGAAATGTCTCTGTCCCATTTACCCTTCAGGATGTAGGAATGCTGTTAGTCACCGTGCTAGGAAAGAGGATGCTCCTGGTGTGGCATTCCCAAGAGGAGTGCATGGTGAAGAGGAAGCGTGGATGAAGCTTTTCTACCAAGAGAGAAAAAAAATTCACTGTTCTCCTCTATCTTAAAAGAGAAGGAGAGAAACCAGGTTCCAGGCTGTTGATGTCTCCATCGGTCAGGACAAACATGCCTCTTCTCCTCTGTGGGAGCAAAAGCAACTAACATCTTGCCAACATGCAGTACTGGAGTTTATTGTGGCCGAAAGATGTGCAGTTCTGCAGAAATGAATTAATCATGAGTGGTGCTGCTGGAAATAATGGAAACATTTAGATGGAAAAATACTGTCATGGGAAGAAAATAGCCTAGGTTAAGTGCAAATAATGAAAAATAGTAAAAAAGAGTGAAAAAGTGGAAATAGTGAAAATATTGGAAAAATTTAAAATAGTCATGGTTAAGTGCTAGGAGAATTTTGTGGTCAAAATAGAGTGACAAAAGCTCCTCTTGTGGACAGCATATTCACAGCTCTTCATAAAAATAACACAAGGAAATTGAGGCATGAAAAAAACAAGAAAAAGAAAATTAAGTAAGGATAAAATTTCATTAAAAATGTGGGAATAACTGCCTTGGTTACACTGCCTATCCATTCCTGTCGAGAACAATATATTTATCTAGCAAAATCTAGAGGTTTTTATGAGGTGAAGTTGCCAGTGATGGCCTTTAAAAGATTTTGAAAAATACTTTAAATAACAAAAGAAGGAAAAGTCAACCTATAATTAGATTGTTTGCTCAAGGGTAGCCAAATGAGATTATGGTGTGAAAACCTACATATGTTCATCTTCCAGCGCTCCACTAACTAAAAAATGCAACACTTGGAACATAAAACTAAGAAGGTGAACAACTGGTGTAAAACAAAGGCATCTTCCTCAAACATACCACTCTGTAACTATGTTAGCTGAAATCCTTTTGTTTTGGTATTTGTTCTGCTTTGAATTCTTTGGCGCATCCTACGTATAATTTTACTAATGGTAGGCAATGAGATCTTCATTATAAACTACTATTAAAAAAATGTTCTAATCTACTACCATAATACCTAATAAAAATCTTTGAGGTCTTTATTACAATCTGCTTAGTCAAACAGCTCAGAACACGGGTCCCTCATAATCTCACCATCGTCCTCTTGCAGACATTGCAACAGCACTACTATGGTCTTGTGCTAGGAAAAGGACCAAAATCCACCATGAAATGCAGTCTAAATAATAGGATAAATGCTTCTTTATTTGCAGCTTAGACGCAATGTCTGGGAAAAAGAAATTTCACCATCTGAAATTACTATTTCTGTGTGGACAAATCCCTAAATCAAGAATGCTTTGGCTGCTCACTTGGGGGTGGAATATATATAGAGATTTATTTCCAAGTATCATAAATTCCCCAAGAAAGCAACTCTTGAAGCCTACTATTATTTCAGGTTATTAACGATTTCAAGCAGTATTTTAAAGAGCAGAAATGATCATTTTAAGATCTCCAAGAGACAAAACCATGTGCCTTTTGCAAAGTGCTGACCTGGCAGCAGGGCAGAATGGTGCAGATGGGGTTGTGCACAGCATCTCTGAGGTTATTCTCGAGACACAGCTCAGATGGTACACAGGGGACTCAGGGATACACACAGATTCAAACCCTCCAGCTACTACCACTTTCCTGCTACACATGCAGGAGTCAGCATAATGCAAGGGGTTTTGATGATACAGGAACCACAAAACAACACTACACCAATACTTCTGTCTCAGACTGACTATTCAGTGTGGAATAGAGGAAAAGGCTTTAGGGAAAAAGAGAGAGAAATTTTATAGGTACGCAAGAGTGAACTGAAAGCTCCATCTATAACCGAGTTAAAAAAATGAATCGACCCAAGTGACACAGGTCCAGAAGCAATCAAGCTTCATTAGCTGTGCTGCTCACAGAACTGCGTGTTTGGCAGTGCCCTTTGGGACCACGGAGCAACCTGGTCCTTTGCGCTTAACATGTGGCCTCAACCAACATCTAACCGAAAACTTGTTTCTACAGAAGTGGTCAAATGCATTTTCACAGAAGGCTCCCACCGCCCTCCTGCACAACCCTGCTGTGCTGCCCACATGCCGTCTGGAAGATATGGTATCAGAGTCACTAAGCTGAAGAGATTCGTACAGGTCATACAGAGATTGATAAGGACAGTGCTGCATCAAGAAAGTGACTAAGCCCACTACCAGTTCTCTAGGAAAGACTGGCACAAGCCAGTCTCACTGGGCTGCACATGCAAGTCATGGAGGCTTTTAGAAGTAGTAAGCTATAATGCTATATGGTGCTAAAAGGCTAGCTGTTGTCTCAAGTATCTCATTATTCCTGTTTTGTTCTTCTGAAGATCTTCCTAATGGCAACTACATTTTTCCAACACAATGACCATGAAGTCCTACTTATAGGATATTGAGAAAGCATAAAGGAGCAGATATTCCTTCCATAATCCAGGCTACTTTCTTAGTTCTTTAGTGTCTAAAAAGCTACAGAAAAGTAAATTGAAAGGCTTTCCTTAAGAATCAAAAGAGCTTATGGTATCATGTTCTGACAGAAGGAAAGTCTGCAGAATGCCTGTTTCCTACTTTGCAGTTTTTGTTTCAAAACAAATGTATTTTCTCCCAGTTCTCCTTCTGTATGCATCTATCATATTTTTCCATAGAATTTCATGTTCAGTAAGATTGCTAACTTACTAACTATTCTTTATGGTTCCTTTTTATCCATTATTCATGTACAAGTTTATATTTAGATTATATATTTCTACCTTTTTGTTGGAACAAATGGCAGTAAAAGCACATTTGATATAATGTTTACATCCGAATATAAATAAACATGAATAACTGGTCGTGAATTTTCCAGGCCCTACAACAAGAAGAAAAGAAAATGCTGCATGGTGCCAGCTAGTAAGTCCTAGGTGTCCGGAGACGTACGCTGGGGCAGGAGTAGTTTGAAACAACATGGGGTGCTATGAGGTTTCCTTCATCCCACAGTATCACCCTGCCTTTGGAGAAGCCAGACATTCCTTAGGAATCTTATTTTTTCCTAAAGAGCCAAATATCACCAGTCTGATCTTCTAATTACTTCTGATTTCACTATGAACATAACTCTTCCTTGTCATAGATATTCACAAAGTTCTTCGGAGAGCTAAAATACTCTGTCCGAGGGAGAGATGCAGAAGCATTGGGCTCAGACCTTAAGCTACTGAATGGCTCTGCCAAAATTCAAGTGTCTGTTGTCCAGCAATCCAAGAAAAATAACTGCTCTAGCTAAAAAGCCAGCTCTGGAAAAATGAGAATGCCAATCCCCTCGTGGTTTTCTCATTCTTAGTAACCTTTGATCTCAAACTGCATTCATGACATCTATTGCATATGAATAGAGTATAATAGTTTCCAAAAGCAGCCATAGCAATAAGCCAAATTCTGCCTGATCAACTTTGTATTACCCATGGAGTTATGGATAACTGTTTCTTTGTTAATCATCCAAGGGCCGGTGCTAGGGCAGATTGAAGTCTCTCAGTTATAAGTCTTTCACAGCAGAAAATGCTGCATTTTCCAATAGATTTTTTATACACACCTCTTCTTTCCCCACTGGAAAATTCCACAGTGGAAAAAAAAAAAACCCAAAAAACTGTTTTCACTGAATGTAATAGAATCAGTGAAACTTTTTTCCTCTCATTTCTTTTTTCTTTTCTTTCTTCCCCATAGGCAGTCTCACTCTCAAAATGGATCACTTAAACATGGTAACTTTCCAAAAGTTAAAAACTTTATTTGTCTGAGTTTCATTTTTTCCTACAGAAATGGAGAAAATTTAGAAAAGCTGCACAGTAGCAAGAAAGGAAAAAAAGGGTAAGTGCATAAAAATAACCAATGAGGAAGAATTGATGTCACTTACTGCACAGAATGGCAAAACAGAAAATTGTGTGTGTTTCTCTGTGCCTATGCCTTCCCAGGGTTTGCTGGGAGGGGAACATTAAATATTTAAGCATCTGAAGATATAATTTATTTCAAATATCATGCTGAGAAACTCACAAAAATTTTGGGAGGAAACATGCAAGGAATAAGCACAAGAATTATTTAATTCAAATACCTCAAAATGGAAACAACTCCAAACATGTGAGGGGGAGGGTAAGCGGGGAGTCGCAAATTGCTATGCCACCTCTCAGGGAACTCTAGGTGAGCCTGCCCTTTGCTGCTGCCACGGCAAACGCTTGCTCGCTCGTCGTCGCGCCTCGAGGAAGGGCAGGCGGCGATGCAGGCTGTGCCGCCGGGGCAGTTCCCGCGCAGCAGGACGGCGTGGGGCTGCCCGGCGCTGCCCGGGCTGCTCTGCCGCCAGCGCCGCAGCCGCCCCAGCGCCCCCGCGCACCCGTTTAGGAAGTGGTGGAGCAAAAAGAGAATCCCTGCGGATGCCCCGAGGGAAAAAGCACAACACGAACTGTCTGTACAGCCACGCAGCTTCGCTCAAGGTTTAGCTTTTGCTGTCGTGCATGGAGCCACCAGCACAGTGGGTACCAGAAAGTGGAGGACACCGAATTAGCTGAGCTCCTGCCGGTGTCGCATGCGGGCTTTGGGCGTTCTGCTGGAGGCTGGCCGGACACATGGCTCTGCCGTTAAACCCGCAGGCGCGAAGGGTGAGCCAATGCTACTCCTGATCCCGCGGGGGTGCCCCACTCTCCGTGGCTCCCCAGCCCTCGCTGCCCTGGGAAGGACCGCGTAAACTCTGGAAATCCAAAGCGCAAAGAACAACATTTCCTAGGTGTAGCAGAAAGGTGATGAAACCATCTTTTCCCTGCAGCTGATCCTGTGCAGGTCTATTAACTTTATTGGAGAGGAAACCCAGCTGTTTAAAATAACAGCACAACAGCTTTTCTGCCTGTTCTGCTCCAACAGCGGTGTGAATATGCCTAGATGCCTCCCCATGCAGAGCTCTGGCTGTGAGATGCTCCTCAGATAATGATTTGTGGCTCAGGAATTTGGAAATGTTGTTCCACTCTTCGGAAAAAAAAGGTGGGTTATTGTAAGGATGGAGAATGGTAATGGTAGATTGACATAAGGGAATAGGCCATTTTCACAAAGTTTCTCTCTAGTGGATTATAACTTTCAAACGTAAAACCCTTTCAGTGAAAGCAGAAATCAAATAGAAATATATTGAAGAATGTATTCCCTGATCTCTTCCTAAGAGAGAAGGAAAGAAAGTATATTAGAGCTGGCTGAACAATTTGTAATGAATAATGTAGCTGACAAATTCTACATTTTTGTTCTGTTTGTGTCTATTATCAGTGAACACTAGCTTTTTTTTACTGTTTACGCACTATTCTGAAAACATTTGCCAAACAATTTCTGTGCATAATCAGTTCTCAAATATGAAATATGCTCTCAGTATGAGTACATATTTACAATTTAGGAAAAATACTTGGGCGATGCAGGTATGTTTCACGGTGTGCGTAAGTTGCTCAAAGCAAATCTTGCATCGTAAATTACCATGATTTGTCCCAAACTGTCATCAAGTGAATAAACAAGACAACTGTGACTTACATGCTAAGGAGGGTGAACTAAGAAATACAGCTCGGAGGGAGGCTGGCACTTGCCAGGCACCGAGCTCTCAGGCCGTGACCCACCAGGAGCGACTGCCGGGAGACCTCTCCCGGGCTCCCAGTTAAGCACACAGCTAAGAAATTTACTGGCTTGGAGTCCACGTAGCCACTGCTTTGCAGGCCTTGGCTGTACGAACAGCAGATAAAACCTCCTCCCGCCGGCCCCACCAGCAGCTGTGACCTGGGCAGCTCGCCGGGCAGCCCGTGGTGCCCCGACGAGGTCAGCCTCGACGCTCTCAGCATCAGGCTGGTGCTGCCCACCGTGCACCACATTTCTCTCACCCTGCTCACTGGTTTGGATCAGATCTGCCCATTACCAGCGATTTATGTCACCTCCGAATTGTGGGCCTAGGGCTCTATTTGTGCCCTGGTTTAGGAAACTTGAACAAGACCAGGCAATCCAAAAAAAAAAAAAAAAAAAAAAGATGAGAGTCAAACCCTGCTTTCCAAGTTTTTTGGATTCTACTAGTAAGTCTGAAAAGGGGACAGACTGGCCAGTAAGAGCTGCACATAAATTATTTTGTTTTGCTTTTCTTATGGAAAATAGTTAGAGGGAAAACAGACCTGGCGTCACCTTCTATAAGCAGATTTAGTGCTTGCTGGAAGAGAGGAGAGCAGCATAAACTCTGCTCCGGTTAGAATCAAAGCCACTTCTCTGCCTAGAGGAGAAAAGACCAATCTCCCTGGATGTGGCTGTTTTAGGGACCACATGCTTCAGAGATAAAGGCACCACGCTCAATCAATGGAAGCATCAGGCAGTCAGAGCCCCGGGGAGGGCAAGGTCAAGAACAGATATCGGAAGTATGGTATTCCCCTGTTTTTATGATCACTTTTAGGAATATGAAACATTGATCCTATTGCTGAAGCCATGGAGAGAGGAGTCAAAGGGGTAGTACGAGGGTACGACAACGGCAGAGCAGGGGTTCAGGGCTGTTCCCAGTCTAAGGCTATGCTGAGCTTTGGGTAAAGATACATAGGCTGCTTTCATGCTAGGCCAGCTTGATTTGCTAGTGAAAATCATCAAGTTGGATGGCTTAATTCAGTTTGCAAAAAAGATTATTTTGATTTTAGTGACGTAGAAGACTGTAAGCTTTGTGGGTCAAGGCAGGGAATGAAAGTAGAGGTAAACACCAAGTCCAAACTGTTTTAGTAAAGCTGCTGGTATGTTGGGGGGGAAACTAGCTCAAATGCATGTTTCATTCAGTGCCTAACTTATTGCTTTAGTCTTCAGTGACTCAAAATACTCTTAAATAGCAATAGTATTTAATCCAATCCAAAAGGGAGTTTTCTCACTCTTTACTACAGCAGAGTTTCACAAGACAAGGGCATTACCCTGCCCAATATATTGCAGAAACTCATTTCAGTTTCTCTAATTCATGACTATTTTTTCTTCTTTTCCCGTTTTTGGCTGTGCTGGTCTTTTTGCTCAGTCAATAAAAGCTGCTATACAGCTGACAGGAAACTTCCCAGTTGAAAAATCTGCGGAGCGCCCACTGAAATGGGCTGAGTGGTATTTCATCAAGCAGCCACTGTGCCTTGTTACCGTATAAATGACAGACTGAGGCATGAGGCCTCTAGGAGGCCTATAGTTGCCTTGGCCGTGAACTTTGTTTGACTGCTCTTAAAGCATCTTGCCTGAAGTACAAATTATTATTCAAGAAGGCTTTTGAAATTAGCTGTCTTTCTTTTCGGGGTTATAAAAGTGTGCTTTTGTTTTTTGCGGACTGATGCTGCCTTGCTTGTGTGACACAGTAAGAAACCAGAAGTCATTCCCAGCAATGCACTCCTGTAAACTCTTAAGATTTGAAGCATGAATCAACACACAGTGGTGACCCATCAAGTAAGCATCGAGCAAAGGAAAAGGTTGATTGGTGTTTAATACATGTTAGACTCTCACAGCCCACTCCAGGGAAGTTAGATACTGAAGAGCTCTCTCTGCTTTTGAAAATTTTCCTTGGGGATATAACTGGTCAAGCAATGCTATTTCACAGGAGAGTCACCCTTATGCCTTCATTTGTCATTTAGAAACTATTTAAATTATTAAGTAAATGCAGCTTTCAGCTAAAGACTCTCTGAGCATGACCAAGCAGATCAGAGCTAGGTATGAAAGGGGCTTGCTCACCGGTGTAACCCGCTGCCTCTCTCTCTGTTCACCTGCCCTCCTGCCTCACTCCCTGGCATGCAAATCATACGGGCTCTGCGTGTCCAGCTCTTTGAAACTGGCCCTTGGTTAGTCATATAAATTCCTGCCAGCTTTATAACTGATCTCTCTCTCTTACTGAACTAAGCTACTCCTACAGACATCCCATGGGTTTTGTCTACACTTTTATGGGAACTGCTGCCACATTTTCCAGTCTTCATTTGTCTGAATTTGGCCCAGAGAGAACAACCTCTCTCTATACAAACTTAAACAAAGTAGGAGCTCTTATGTCCTAAGTTACAATTCTGTCAGAATTTACAGTCTTAACATAACTTTTTGAGGCTATAAAACATTCAAGAGATGAACCAAACTCCAAACTATATCTGTTTTAGCAAACATGGCTCACAGAAAGGTTATGTAGGATGATTTTAGGAATTCAGTTAATATTTTAAACTTGATTTACCCCTGAATGGTTAGTTGTAAGCCATTTAAGTCAAGTTTCTCATTTAAAATAGAGCATCTCCAAATCCTTCTGTTATCTAAGCGTATCAGAAATGAAAATTAGACCGTTTCTTGAGCTTCTTTTCTCATACTAGTTTGACTCTATACTACAGAAGAAAGCTTAGTCTCTGCTTCCTTCCAGCCAGAAGCATTTAATCCGCTTAATGGGTGACTCACCCATAGTAGCCTGGTCAGAAAGGAACTCATGTGTGCAGCCAAAGAATTACAAGTACGGAACAACACTGCATGAAATTACCTTAAGGATTTCCATATGGCTCTTGCCATCTACAAGCCTATCCTACCTAATAAGCCCAAGGGATCCAGATAACATATTTACAAACCTTGCTCTCATTGATTTTTGCCTCTTTTCCTCTCCTCATTAAACAAGACAGATTCCCAATTTAAAGTCACTGCTTAACAGCTAAAAGCAACTTTTATAGGTTCTGTAGCAAGTAGGAGTGACAAAAACGCCTCTTCTATCACCTCCTGCAGGTCAATAAAATATAACATGATGAACCATCTGCTGCTCGTATATGGGTGAAGGCTGGAATAACACATCAGAACTAATCTGGTCTTTCCCAGGGTTGTCTTCATGAGTTTTAAATGTAATCCTCCCACTGTCTACATGGAAAAGCCTCTGACTTAACTTTGGGATAGCTGAAGGCACTCTATAGACTAACAATCTTCTCTGCTTTCATTCTCACTGCAGCCAGCTCACTTAGCGGTGAAAATACAAATTAAATTACCTAAAGCACCTTTTCTACTTCTCTTGCAGGTCCCCAGAACAGACTTGCTGTTTTAAATAACAAGGTCAGAAAAGCAAAAGCAGAAACAGTGAAGATACAGCAATAAGGATCAAATCTTGCATTTGGGATGCTCACATCTGGGAGACACTCACGGGGAGTACCGACAGGCTCCTCATTGCCGGCCCGTGGAAACAGCCGGGGCGGCTACAGGGCTGTCGTGGGCCAGCAGGACATGGAGGTTGGTAAGGTCAGCAAAGAGGCTGACACACACCCTAGACATGCGCTTAACCTAGCAAAGCTGGAAACAGCCCAACACCTTGCCCTGGAAGCAACTACCTTTTCTGAATCTCTCCTGGCTGAGCCCAGGGAAAGCTCCTGGCAGCTTTTATATATGATTATTTTCTGTCTCTCCTAGTCCCATCAGGTTCTGCGGTGAATACTAGCTCTATAGAGAAGACTGATGGGATTTTTCATGGTACTTTGTAACTTTGATCTGTGCCCTTCTGCTGGTGCAGAGGCAGAAACATAGGGGATTAGATAAAATCTGCTATGGGTTTTCATCTTCTGAAGAAAAGAAGGGGGGACTTAAAACTAAAGAGCTGTTATGTAAAAGGAATGTGTGTTGCTTAGTTGTCCTCACCTACTCAGCAGTTAACAAAAGAAAATAATTACACTTAATTAAGAAAACAATAATCTTCCTTGAAATAGCATTAACTTTAAACCAACCAAATCCATGAAACATCTTCAGCTTAATTTCTAGATACTATTAAATAATTACTGTATCTCTTCTGGTATCAATTTAAGCAGAAAAAATTAGTCTCCTGAGGCATGACGGACAAAGGCACAAACATGAGCATCAGTACCTCTTTGTTATTCCCACAATTATCTCTCTAAACAGTAATCAGTGACAACCAGCTTAGATGTAGTACTTTCTTTAAGTCTTAGCTTGCTTTGAGCTTTTGGTTTCATCTGAAATTCAACGAGAAAACAAGGAATGCTAATCCAACAAGACAAACAAAATAACACTCCCCCTCCCAGCAACTGCAAAATTAACAAACCAAATACTCTAAGCTGGCAAGCAAGGGAAATCCTTGCATGTGTAAATGTTGCAAGTCACAGGGTTTGGTTTTGTTGGTTTGGGTTTTTGTGCGTTATTGATCCTGTGTGAAGTAATGGCACGTTTTAGCTGGAGGCAGCCTCTTTTACACATCCACTTAAGCTGTAGCTTGGTAAAAGAAGAAATATGGAGATTGTTCTCATATACCAGTTTAATTTTAGATCCCTTCTTTAAGCCATTTCATCAATCCAGCTAAGTGGCATCGATTTAAGTTTGTCTCACACCAAACTCCAGAGTTTTGAGGAAAGTGCATCTCCGTACTGTCTGTGCTCTCCCACAGTGATTTACTTTCCACCCTGCTGCATTTCACGGCATCCCTTATCTCATGGGGGATCATCACCCATTTCTTCCCAGCCTGCTCGGGCCTTTCGCTTTGCCTTATCTTTATGTCCCATGAGGCTACAGGGCGCCACGAGGGGCTCTGCCCTTGGAAGAGCGGCACGTTGGCCGGGGAGAGCAGCGAAGAGCTACCGCTGCTTCTGCGCGGAGGCTGCTCTGGATGCAGCGTGCTCTGCCAGGGATAAAACAGACCCTGGCAGCTGTCAACATTCATATTCCTGTGCGGCAGTCTTGGTTTGCAAAAGAAGGTGCTTTCTTTCCCAGACAGTTGGCAGGTTTGCCCCTCTCAGGAGCACTCTCTGCTACGCTTTCAGCTGAAGCCAGACCCTCCCATCATTTCAGCTAGTCTTCGGAGAGAACCAACATTTAAGTTGACAACTTGTTGGCTGTTAGACATCTGGAGGGAACCATTTCACTGTTGACAGGGTCTCATGTCATATTCCAGGAATAACAATTGACTCATTTTGAATAATGAACTTATAAACTAATTTTTGGCTAGGAAAGACCTCTTTCTTTTCATGATTTTCATAATAATGAATGAAATGTAATCCTGGGAGAAAAAAATCCCACCAACAAACCAAACAACCCCCAACTAGACCAGTCTTCGTGACCGGAAGTGACCTCCCAGCCTAGGCAGGGGGTACTGCTGCACTCAAAACGGAGGGGATAGGTGGTAGGATCCCAGAACGTCCATCTACCCATGGCTGCTCTGCACTGAAGCTGAGTTGGTAGGTATTAATCCTGTTGCCAAGAATATTTGTTTACTCTCTAAGGATGTGATATGTTGTCCACAAATCATTGCATTTGTTTTAGAAGTATGTGGAAAGAGTGGCTCAATAAGGCCGAAGTCCAGTTATATACTAAGGTTTAAAATGTTCAAATATCAACAGTATTTTAGCTGACTACCCACACCAATTTGAGAAGCTGCTTCCCAGCTTGGTTTGGTGTAGTGCACATCTCAGAGGACATTTGTCACACTGCATTGGATAATTCTTCTAAGTGTCTCTTAGTAATGGATATTATATGTCCTAGTGAAGGAGCTGTGTGTGGCTATCAGTCAGGAACCATGTGGTCTGGCTCTGTGTAATCCAAAGACTTCTGTTATGGGAGTGAAATGTCAAGGAGATGAACATCTCAGAGCAACCCAGTCCTAGCACTCAATTCATTCTCAGGAAAGTGTCACGTTTGCTGCAGTTCTGGCAAGCAGCGAAATATCTGGGAATACGTGCACCAACCTAGTCTACAAAAACTGGGCTAAGGAAATGTCTGGAGAATGTATCGCCTGTGCCCAGGGAGCGCAGGAACTGAGTGTGTTTCATTCAAAGTTGCAAGAAGGGAGACCACTAGCACAAATGATACTTCTTTGCAAACATTATCCTTAGCGGCAGTAAATGTAAATCCTTCCTCAGTTTAACAGTCACTACTGCAGTGCAGAGTCCTGCCTTCACCTCAGTCACTAACACAGCACCGACTTCTACCCCAGCTGGCTGACTGAAATGTCTCTTCAGTATATATCCTGCTGCCTTGCATCTGTACCTTTGTGCTATGTTAGCTTTTTTCTCTTTCACAGTTGAAATACTGATGATGTACATCCATGCCTAAGCCAGGTAACTTGGGATGAATTGTCCCACACTGCTAAAGGTCACTGACTTATGCTCATTTCTTCATCAGCATCTTTACATAGGAGCTACATAAATGGTATTAGGCAAGCTTAGTTTTCTCCCATACACAAAGGACACCTTCCATTTCAAACCCTGAGGACAAGCTTATGCCAAAGAATTTCATTGTAATCGAAGCAATGTATCATTAACAACTATGTTCCCTCTGATTTCAAGAGTTATTCTCCATCCACCATTATTTCTGATTTTTACAACCTTGGGAAGAAAAAAAAAGTGAAAAAAATCCAAACTTACTTTCCTAAAAAAACCCAAATCCTCACAAAACAGCAAGAAACTGTCTGAAACGCTCCTTGGGCTAAGTTTGTGCTTTACAAAAGTGGCAGGCATGTGCAAGGAGTGTGACACAGAGTGCTGTTAGTGTAATGTGCCAGCGACCAAGGAGCCCTGACAGCCAGCTGCGGCTTCAGGCATCGGCATTGCTGCCGTTTCCTTTCGTACTCACGGGTGACTTTGACACTCATCTGCAGCGCCCTTACCCGCGCTGCAGTTTGCGTTTTGCACACCTATGATGTCTGTGAAGCAAAGACGGAGTAACAAGCAGTAGATGCAGGGTTTCTCATCAGGGTATGATGAAGACTGATTTAAAGTGGGTTGCTTCAGGCTTAATACTTAAATTTAAGGCTGGTCTTTTGCTCACAGGTGCTTTTCTGAGAAGTGCATCAATGGTAAACTAAACCTGACTCTGCTGGCACCAGGCCTAACGGCAAGCCAGGGTGGGGAACACCGAACATCACGGCTGGACCCGATGCTGAGGGAGAAGGGCGAAAAGGGGTCGTATGTGGGAATACAACGGCTGACTGACGTAGCAATGGCTGCTGGGCCTCGGGCCTGCAGAGAAGTGCAGGATACGCTTTTGTGGTTGTCTAATACAGACAAAGCAAAGGAAAAAAGTTCCCCTGAGTTTTCTGTTTGTGTCAAGATTTACAGGGCCACCTCTCAAATGATACTCAGACTCTCCCAGGAAGGACTTTGGTGGGAACTATCCTTGTGAGCTCAAGTTCTGACTGAGGGATGCATATTCCTTAGAGAAGCTGGTTTTGTGATTGTTGTTTTCTTTCTCCTAGGCTATTGATGTTTGCTGAAATTTTTCACTGAAGAAGAAGAAAAATATACTTTATGGAACTAAGCAGCTGCATTTTCAGAGATGCGATTGTGTGGCTATACAGGCAGGATTACATATGCCTGTGCATGTAAATATAAATTTCTAGGTAAGTTTTGTTTAAAGACTTTTGCTTGCTTGAAGTTATGACTTCTTTTGTCCTACAGTGTCTTAAAGAAATCAGGCTTGAATATTTTCACCAGTTTCCTTGAGCTGCTAAACCCTAATCCAAACTGCAAAGCTATGTGCTACAAAAACACTGGATAGTGGTATTCCAGTATACAGAAGTTCAGCGCGTTTGTTTACCCGCCTTTGTGCTGAACACTCTTGCGTCTGATAGACATTTCATAGCAGTGCTGCTGCCCGAGTTCTGGGAGCAACCTAAAAGGTTTACAAGGGCTTTTGTGCCTTGACAACCTAATGCTAAGCACCGTCAGAACATAAGCTCACAACTCAGTGGAAACAGAGGATGCTCAGACCCACTCGGAGCCACTTACCAAGCCACAAGTTCAAATTCAGTATCTTTCGCATGTTCTTGAAAAATAAATGTGAAAAACATTTGGAAGACTAGTTTTATTCACGCAAAAAATACTCCAGACTGAATACTTAAAACTGAAGCGTAAATTCGTGAATTTACCATGAATATCTTTTTTGTCTTTTTTGTGTACTTTTTTCTTTTCCCATAAATAATAATTATTTAAACATCTGGTTCTGTCACAGAAATCTAAATAAAAGAAAGAAAAATGAAGAAGAAAGCTCATATTACTTAACTTCCCCACCTACAGTGCTTTGTTAACCAGGGAATCCATAGCTAATTTGCTTGTTTCTATTTAACATGCAACTTCTACATTTTTTAGATAACACTCCAAAAATTTTTGGTCATTTCTTCTGTTTTTATTTATGTGCTTAGATTTTTTTAACTGGGGAATGCGACTTACATTTTTGAACATAAGAAAAGTGGAAAATGCCTCAGCATTACAGACACAATGGAAACTATTTTAAAGCTGATGATTTCCATAAAATGGAAATACATTTAGATATATTTCAAATCTAAATAAGCCACTGATGAGAGAGTTATTTATCGTGTTAAGTGATGGCAGAATCCTGAAATCCTTGTTCAACCATGAATCTGCACTGAAATTAAGGAAAAATATTTCTGAGTGTAGACAGCAGGATTCAGACCCAGGGATTTCTGTGCTAGGCCTTCCTTAGGGCAAAATTCTTGCTTGATTTATATCAGACCAGCTGAACTGAAGTTAGTAAAATGCCATTGATTTATATCTGCTCTTAATTATTGCAATAGCACCCATGCTTATTTCTATGCCCCATTGTAATCACTCTCCACTATTCACTAGCTGCACATGTATAAAACCTGTCATGAAACACTAGCTAAGTGACTTGTCTTTGGAAAACTCCAAACACCGTATTTCCCTTGTTTGCAAAACAAGATCTTGATCTTACTAATGCTGGTGGAAATAAGGTTTCTTAAAACTAAAGCCCATGCTCTTTCGTTCGGATAAATGAGATAAAAATCAAGACTGGAACACAGCAAATTTCAGCTACTGTGAACATTGCCGTTTGTGTTGCCGTGAAGTGCTGCTGCATGTGAGGAATTTTAGGGTTGGTTCTTTCTGTGTTATCTTACTCTGCTTGGCAATTTCAGGGCTATTTAATAGTGTTAAACCTTCTAGTGCTGTTTCTAGGCAAATTTTCTGTAATTTTCTACTGAGTTGCTTTAATTTTTTTCCTATTGTTGTTATTCCACAGAGATGCTCAAAACACTCATTTGCATCCAATCATCCCTTTTCATTATGAAAAGTGACGGATGCTGCGGCTGCTCAAAGACAGCCTGGAGGGAGGTCCCAGCCGTGCCATGTTAGTGGACGGGGCAGCTCAGGGGGGCAGCAGTGGGGTGGGTCCCCTGACGGCCCTCACGTTCAGTTTGTGAGTGGTTGGGTGCTCCCAGAGCAGATCCCTGTTGGAGAAAACACAAATGACAGCTCCGTGTCGTCCAGTCCATGCAGCAGACACGAGGTCCTGGCCATGATACTTCCCCATGGCTCTGCCAGGACATGCCTAACACTTCTTCCCTCCAGAAAGCTTCAAACCAAATGTGTCCTAGAGGCATACATCCCAAGGGACCAGACTAAATCTTGTCTGAAGTAAATCCTCCAAGCACATAAGTGTGAGAGGTCTCTGTATGAATTGTGTTGATCAACTCATGCACTCCTATTAAATTGAATTACTGTTAATATAGATAAAACCCCTCTTCTCTAAACTTTTAGAGTCCTTCTCCAGAATCTCCAATGAACCTCAGATCTAATCTGTAATACGCCTGGTAGCACCATAAAACAACAAATCACCATGGATCTACAAAACCAGTGTGGGAATCTCCATCCAACTAGGCTGCCCAGTGAAAATATTTTTCAAAATAAAGCTAAACCACACCACAAAGAAGACTGCCAAACTCATTTTGACTATAATTTCATGCCAATGTATCTATGATTTGAATCATCTACATTATCTGTGTTCAGTTTTGTCACCATTTGAAAACAAACTTTCATATGAGAAAAGAGAACCTATTTTCTTTCATTATCTTAATGTTTTGTAATGGTGCAAAGTTATAATTTTAGTATATTGTTCCTTTTTCCTTTACTCTCTCTTCTGCTACTTTTGAAGGAAGAAGAAAATCTAAAAGTATAGTGTTAGGGTTCTAATCTTGCTTCTCTTTTTTATTTTGGCTTATTTTCCTTTAAAAGAAAATATTGAAGCTTAATTCAAAACAAGAAGTTCTTTTGTCTTGTATCCCATTGTTGCACAAAGAATTACTCTCAACTTCTGAACACCATGTATTGAGATACTACTTGCCATTTAACCTCTTGGATGTTTATGGCTTTAAATAAACAGTTCATAATCTGATTAAGTAAATCTAGAGTAACACTTCCAACCTGAAAATAGTCTTACTTTCCAGATAGGGTCCTATTTCATGTATGCTGAAGCACAAAACCTATGTTCATAAAGTACTGACCGTCTTCTCAAAACTGCTTTTTAGTCCATGCTGTTCTGCTTTTAGACATGAGTGAATCACAAATTGAAAGATGCACTAACTGCTTGAAAATAAATGACAATATTCCTGTGACAGAGATGACTGTTCTGGTGACTAAGTGCTGGGAATCACGGGAGGGCAATGGAAGCCTGAGCTCAAAGAGGTTTTTCCCCATTTTCCAACCAGTTGTAGCTGAAACAAAACTGCAAGCTTCTACGGGCATTTTAGTATGCGGACTTGATTCTGATGAAGCTAAACCAGCATAAAGATGGTGTAGTATGTAGTTAATCCAGCAGCAATTACCGTCCAGAATTTAGGACCTGATTCAAGTTCCACTGAGGTTAACTTGATTTCATTGAAGTGACCATTGATTTCAACTCAACTTGAATCAGGGCATTCATTACTGCCTCAAGGTATTATTGAGTCAAGATACTGTATACAGATACTTTAAAAGTTAAGAAACTTAAAAGAACGTCATCTGAACAAAGCTGGACTGCTCTTTGTTCTTATTCAGACACGTATCTGATCTTCCTAAAAAAACTTCACTGATCTGTTTGCCTCATTAATGTCTTGAGGCAAGGAATGTAACGCAGTAAGAGGGGCTGATTTAAATTTATTGACTTCTTTGGATGTCCATATCTGTAACACACTAGGGTAAACACAGGCTCAAACAGCTATCTTCTCTGTCTTATACATTAAATTGGCTACCTTTTTAAATTCCATCTTTCTTGGAAATGTCAAAACTTTACAGCTATAGCTGTACAGCTATTATGATATTATGATCATATTATGATTATGATAAGTTTGCACCTTAACTGCAAAATTTCAGCCAGAAGTTTCTGCATCTAATTCAGTAATGTTTGCCTGAAATAGAATATTAAGCCTTAAGAAAGACATGCAACCTTAGTTTAAAGATCAAATCCCTGAACTCATTGTCCCAGTTTTATTAATGTTCTTCCCCAAATAAATAATTTAACTAAACAAAGTTAGATTAAAACGTGCAGACTTAAAATGAGGCCACTCATCCAGCTGTCTAAATGGGTTTTATATCTGCAATGATAGTAAATCCATATTAACTAACCTACACCTATTTTCTAAGACACTTCAGAGGCGTAGTTCTCACTGAAGCAAATAGGACATGTTGATGCTGATCACTTAAGAAACAGCTGCAACTGAATTTCTTTGTATAAATTTCTATCCTAACATTGTAATCCTTCCTCAAGCCTTTCTATCTCTGCTGTCATGTGTTGTTTACAGGGAAGAAGACTAGAGTTGAACTTGGTAGCCTGTATTTGATTCCTTCATTAGGGAATCCTTCACGAAAACAGGTAAGTGTATACAAGCAGTTGCTACATTCCTCCTACCTACCTTGCTGTGCCGAGCTGACGTCTTTGCTGAATCACCCAGCATGATGAGACGTCCTTCTCTGAAAGAGCTAGTTCAGCGGCAAGTCATTTCTCTACAGTTTGTATTGCATTTTTCATTCTTCTCAAATGACTTCCATGGTCAGCACCCTGTCTAATCACCTGAGCTCTGTCAGAGCTCTCTGGAATTCCTTAAAATCCGTCTTAGAATTAATAAACCTAAATCCTTGTGCGTGTCTGGGAAATGATTCTAGCCCACTCTTCCTTGCAAAGCGTGGCAGAAATTATATTTGTCAGTCCAAAGAGCCTATGTAATCCTGAATAACTGACTGCTGTGATTTCAGCAGAGGTAGAGGTTCAAAAATTAGCATAGACCAGCAGCGTCTGAAGCTTACTACAGCTCAACACTTGTTTGATCACCAGTGCGAGGTGAATTTCTGTCACCATTGCTGTTCTTAAATCCCTCCTGAAGACTCTCAGCAGAGAGGCTCGAAATGGCTCAATGTCGCAGGTACTGAAAAGCAGGCAGACCACAGCTAGCACCTGAACAGAGGGAATTAGGAAGAACGACGCTCTCGCAACAGACGGGGATCCAGCCACACAAGGGGAGACAGATGTATCAAAGGAAGGGCCAATACATCAATGTATTCATCAGCATTTGTCTGGGACAAGGAACATCAGCTGTGAAAAAAGGGACGGCTCCTGAAAAGCCACAACAGGTGGTCTGCCTACGCAGACCAAATTAGCTGAAAACAAGGGGGAAAAAGTCACCGGATGTCACTTCTTCTCTGCAGAAATCCAGCTGAGGGAGCGTCGTGCTCCATCTGGCAGCAAAGCAGGCAGACCTACAGAGGAGGAACTGTGACTGCAAGCACTTGGGAGAGCCTGAGACATACATTGCTAAATGTGAAAAGCCTTTCATGGGAGAGATGGAATTTAATTTCTCGCTTCTCCTTCCCATTTATTTTTTCCTTCTTTCTCTCATGGGGGTGATTTTTTTCATCATTACTGGTTGGTGTGAAGGCAGTTAAGTATCTAGAGCCTTCTGATTTTATCCCTAAGGGTCATGCCATCTCAAAAGGCATTTTATTGTCATGACATGTAACTTTATTTTGTCATTTATTTAGCTCTAATTGTGATATGCATCTTATTTTTTCTGAATTCTCTCTTGGTAAATTTTCTTGCACATGCTTGAGGTGACCTAAATGCTTCCCATTTGTCATTTCTCTGTGTCTTGTTCCCACTCCGCAGCAGAATAAGAATCGGAGAACATCACATCCTCTCTAAGATGATCTGCTCATTTTTTTCTTTGAAGAATTCTGAGTGTGCCCTTTCCTTTGTCATGTGCAGTGCTTTCTTGCAGCAACTTTTAACAATTGTGATTGATTTTTGGGGCTTTTTTTTAAGCACAGTCTAAAACTTCTATAGCTTTCTAGCTGCCACAGTCCTTCAGTTGCTGTATCTTGACATTTTCTCTAGGAATTTGCTAAATGATTCTCAAGAATTCACACTTTAAAAATTCTTCTAAATCTATCTTTGCCCATATGAATAATAGTTAGGTATTAAAACAGTAAATAAAAACTTAGCTCAGAATTCTCCATAAATATATAAGTAAATTTAAATACTTCTGCCTTTAATTTTGCCAGAGACAAAGACAACTATTATAAACACAGCAAGCAAGTGCCTGGCTTCAGCTGAAATAATACTGGTAGCATCTCACATCCTTACCCAGATCATCAGCTTTTTTTCTTAAGTAAAAGCTAGGGAACAGGAAGGCATTGATCACCAAATTTCATGGTGTCTCTGAGAGCCTACTACAACTATGTAACACCTCGTTGCACTCATAATATTGTTATCAGTATGATACTGAGGATTCAAGTCAGTTATCTAAGCATGTGCATCTATGCAATTTTAAATGCCTTTGGCTACAAGCAGGTGGGACTGGTAGATCTGACATTCATCCACAGCGAGACAGATGATAAACATTAACTTAGCAAAGCCTAATGCAGAAGCATTTTATTCAGAAATTAAAATCCTACAAGACTTAACAGCATCCCTTTGCATTATAGTCCTCTGTGTGACTATTCCAATTTACTGTAAAAGCTAAACATCAGAGACAACCAGAAAAGAAAAAACATTATCCAACACAGTTAGGTGCCCAACCAGTATTGTGTTTCAGTTGTGGACACAAAGGATGAGCATATGTGAAGAGTTCTTTATTCTCCTATTACTTCAAATAGGAAGAGGCTAGCGCATACAGTTTGTCCAGCATTGAGGATGTCAGTCTTAGAAACAACTATGATAACACAGGACAGTTAGGAAGCATGGGGGAAGCAGGTGACAAAGGACAGAAGTCAGAGGCCATTTTTATTTACCATGTATGTGCCTGATATGAACAGTATCTGGGCGATTCCCCTTGACTGGTGATATGGGAGTTGCCGCACAGCCAAGGAAATGTTCACATTTTACTTGTTTAAAACAAAGAAAAAAAAGAATGTTGTAAAAATAAAACTTTGTTAAAACAGGAAGGTTTATCTCATGATGAAATTTTAATCCTGTTTCTGAATGATTTTACTGCAGTTTATTTGCATTTTGTGATATTTCACACAAAACAGGATATTGATTTATTTTAACGCACGACTGAAAAGGGCAAGTGGAGGAAAAGGGGACAAAGAGAAGAAATTAATAACATAAGATAACCCAACCATGCTATGCAAATGTGTAATGCTAAGCACAATGCCCAGGTGCCAGTGTTCCTTTATACATCGGATTATAAAACTCCAGAGTCAAATGAAGGTTTCAGAAAAGAATAAAAGAGAAAATACTTCTGATAGCGATGAGAATTGACTAAGTGAGCAGAATCTCATCGAAGAAAGCATCAGTTCCAGAAGAGATACTGAAATATGGTATTGGTTGACTGAAGAAATGCACAAGGACTGCTTAATATAAAATTGGTACTTCGCCTGGTAGGAATGTGCTCAGTTCGACTGAAACCTATAGAGGTGGGTTTGTTTAATCAGGTGAGAACTCTTATGTATGAGGTTAAGACTTTAAAAGACAGAGTGAAGGAATTAACTGCAGTTGGCAGTGGTATCTGATGTGTGTACAAATGGATCAATGTGATCTCTCCATATAAACCTCAACAGCAGTTGGATGAAACAGCAGAAGTGAGGTTCCTCAGTAACCTGGGATCTCCAGGACCTTTGTTTTTCTTATTGCCTTATTATGATTCAATATAGCTTATTTGGAACTTAATCTTCAGTGAAATTCAATCCTTCTGAAAGTTTGACCTTGATTTCAAAGCAAAATGTTCATTTAAAACAACCATTTACTCATTCACTTCTTAGCAATCAGCTGAATATAAAAATGCATTTATGTTGCATGAAATCACAAAGTCATATCTGAATATGTGTGGATCGAACATCCACAAATTGAGTTGAAGCTTGAATTGTATGTACACACAGCAAGGAACTTCTGCACTGCAAAAGTTCTGCACTGAAGACACTATGATTTTGATAAGTAAGACAAAGAGCAGAATAAAAGAGTGTGATTGCTGATAGAAAGATAGGGAGAGGTAACCCTGGAGAACTAGGCAAATTAGCAGAGTTGGCAAATTCCAACTCTGGAAAAGTTAGGAATGAATCAAGATTTCTTCAATGCCATCTTAGGTATTTCACCTAAGGAATACACTTCCCCTCCGGCCCTCACCTTTATTCAGTCTGCAGTACCCCGTAAGTCAGTGGAGACTGGGTAAATAAAAACCAAGAAAAGAAATGTTATAGAAAAAACTAAGACATGTGCAAGTAACAAATTGTCTTAGCCAAATTATTATTATTATTATTAATATTAATAATAATAAATCCTCCTAATCAGGTGATGTATTAGAGATGGCCAAATCTCAAAAGAGATTCAGTTCAAATATTGCTTAACTCTGAGTACAGATTGGAGCTGTTCGCCATGTTACTTAAATGGCAGATTACAGTTATGAATGACAGCTAAATTCTTCTAATGACCTCGCAGTCCAGGTGAGGTGCAGGATGAGTGAGACCAATCCTGTCCTGACCTTGGTCAGAAATGCCATGTGGTCTCCTGAATCTGCCTGCCCCCACCCCAGCTACTTCTGCCAGATCTGTTATATTGCTCTACTGCAACATGTGTGAAAAAGAGCCTGGGACGGAAAATTCTTCTGGGAGGGGACAGGAGAAAAGAACAACTCTGTCTGTCCCTGCATAACCTCACATGTCTGGTGGAGAGCACTGTGATCAGCTCTCCAATTGCTTAAGACCTGATGGCAATTACAATAAAATGGAGAAACGAGTCGTTGAGGAGGTTAACTTCCCATCATCACCATGATTACAGTTCTCTCTTAAGTTCAACTTCAAACTGAACATAAACTATATTTAATTTCTGGGAATTTCCATTTCAACGAAGAACAGAATTTGAATAATAATGCAAGCTCCCCAGTCCTTCAAATCATTGAAGCCAGTTCTCCTGACCCTTAAATTGGCGGGATCGTGGACCAAAACACGTACATAAGAACACCATGTGATACTTGTCCCCATTTTAAAACTGAGAAAAACAGGATTCAGAGAGATGAAATGACCTGCTCAAGCAAACAAAACTAGCCAACTGCTGAGCTATGAAGAAACCCATTTTGCTTAGTCTCTGCAGAACAGGATGACTGTATAACCTTTATTCATACAAACTAACTTACAACACAGAGCTTTGGTGATACCCAACCTCATACATACAAGAAATACAATTAGTAGGAATATATGAGGGGAATAGCGAAGATAAAGGCTGCCAACAACTAGTTATGGTTTACATTTTTCTCCCTCTGTCAGGAAAGAGGCCAGATCTTCAGAAAAATTGTGCTTTGTGTGTATATATATAATTTTTCTGAGTGAATATAGAAAGGGAATATTCATTTTTAGACCTGCTTGTCTCTAACATTTTCCTATCTAGGGTACTATTTCTGTTTATAAAAGATGACATTGAATAAGACAATAAAAAGCTGACCGTGTAACAAAGATTCAGTCACCCAGGAATTGATTCCAAACCTAACACAAATATGAAAAGACCACTTGATCTGCACAGTTTGCCGACACAAAAAAAAACGTGTAGGTGTAAAACTGTATTGCCATCTTTTCTTAAATGATAAGAAGATGCCTAACAATGCTGGTCAAATTGATGACGGTTCATTTCTAGGAAAAAGGCTCAGATTTGACAAGTCCTTTTTACCCTGCTCTATACCTGATATCCATATGGGGCAAACTCTTTGGCAGACTATAGGAGGAGAAAATTCATGAAAGATTCCTCTCCCATAAAAGTTTGAGAAATTAAAACATATATGCCTATTGAAGCCAAAGTTAGGTTTTCTAATTACCTGAAAGCTCCTATTTATAAGCGTCTTTTACATCATAAAATCAGAAGCTTATTTAAACTGACCTTTTTGAAGGTTTTTGGCTTTGAACACACGTTATCTGGTGAAAAAACCCTAAATTCTGAAAAGTTCTTGAGAATGCATTCCACAGTTTTTTTTCCAAAAGAAGCATAAAGCAGGACTTTCTTCCTCCTTTCTGTCTCCCAACATCTCTGAGCTCTGTGAGCACAGGCAAAGTTTCAGCCCCTTTGCAGGAAAAGAGGACAAGTGCTGCAGCATGGTAAGACCTTTCTCTTGCCCTTGCTGCCCCAGCCTGAGAAGAGAAAGATGATATCTGTTGATATAGCTGTCTGCTCCTTCCTCGCCTCAGAGGGGAAGGGCATATGTGACCTTAGTGGCGAGTAAAAAGAAAGCTAATTGGCTGCAAAAATGTAAGCCCCAAATATGAATTCTTAGGAAGAGGAGAGAATCCAAATTTGGATCCTTAATTGTAGAGACGACTGGAAAAATCTGGACTCAACGCAACCAGGGGAAATAGAGGGGCTCCAGGTGACTCAATCAACACACCCATGAATAAATGATGGGCTCTCAGATACTGTACACAGAAACAAGAAGCTGCCTGCTGCTCATCTGCACACTGCTGAGAGCAAAGCATATTTGTACAGACAGTTTTTGGCACTTACGAAGGGGGAAATCGAGGGTTTGTACTAAAAAATGAAATGTCTTGTTTCCAGATTGGCTGCTGATAGCACTATGTTCCTCACAGTAAGAAAAAGGGGTTTAAAGATTGACTGTATTTCTTATATACTGCATGAAGAGTAAATGGACACACTCTTTTCTCTCCCTTTATTCCTTCCTACCTTGACTTCTGGTTTTCTTCACAATGTTCCTCTCCATTTAGAAAGTAGAGAAAGTTAATATTCCCTCAGTTGCAGCAACATTTATATCCAATACTTCCCCTGGTTTTGTACACGTTTGCAAATTGTCTTTGCAGTTTTATCTCATTGCTTTCATAATTCTCTGCTTTATTTATTAAGCTGCAGTAGAGACCAGCCTCGGGTAGGATTACAGAAAGAAAATGAGCTGCGTGATGCAGCATGGGGAGGTGTGGCAGAAGGGGACTCGCTGACAAATTGCTCCAGAGGGACTTGTTGAAGTCATCCTTTCTAAAGCTCTATTTTAAAGGAATTGGACAAATGTCTGATATATGTTTGATTTCACCAACCTTTCAGAGTCCTTTGCTCGCCTATGATATCTCTGTGTTGTAAAGGATACTGCAGTTATATTTGTTTTATTTCAGTGTAAATTCCATAGGAAGGTAGGGTATTTTAAAGCTGTGCAAAAGACAGCAAGACAGCAAAGACTGACATTATGGCTTTATAACCATCCTCTTCCTTTTACTCTTCTCATTCATCATTGCAGCCTACAGTTGCAATATTTAAGGAAGTATACTTCTCCTACATCTGAGATGCACACAAGATCTGATAAAATATGTCATCCTCTTAAAACTACACTAATCTCATTGATATAATGACTCAGTATATCTTAATTGACTTAGATATCTTGGATGAAATCCTGACTCTGTAGAAGCCAATGGCCAAATGACGATCATGCAAGATCCCATCTTTCTAACGTACTCCTTTGCTAATCTCACCGCTCATCTTCCTCGTCAGTTCTCCTCCCAGAGGGGCTGCGCCCGCGGCTGAGCTGCGGAGCTGCGTGTGCCCCGGGAGCTGGTGCTCGCTGCCCCGCTGGGAGTCCGCTGGGAGCAGGTTTGGGCGATTCCTCTCACCGTGCCCCTGGGCAAGGCCCTCACATTGATGTTGCCTGTACTAACTTTGGCATTTCTTTAGATGGAAGTGTTTACTCATGCAACATTAGCATTTTCCTAAACTTGCCATTGATTGACTTTTAAAAACAAGGAAAACAAGCTAGCATATTTTAAGATGATTTGAAGAAGGTTACCTACTGCCACCTTTACTAAACAAAGATAGCATGTACAGGACGACGAAACAGAGCTCAGCCCGCGCAGCCGTTCAGCGCAGCGGCCCAACACAGGCAGCGTTTCAGCAAGCACTGAGCATCCAGCGGGTCTCGTCTCACTGAGCTGGGGCTACGCACTACAAACACAAATTCACGGCAAATATTTCTGTGCTAAGAGTTAAGTGTTTACTCACAGTTTTGGTGGATTTGGTGCCAAGATTTCCAACCAGGTAGGGGGTCTTGCACAAACTACAGACAAAGAAAAGCACCCAGGCAAGCCACAGAAATCTTTTTTTTTTTTCTCCTCTCTTTTGCTGTTCTTTAAATGTATCTTATACAGTTTGGCTAAACAATATGAGACTCATGGGGACAGGGGAAAGAAGAGTGTTTCATGCAGAGCAATAAGATTATTATGCAAATGCAGAGACAAAATAAGTCTATTTATTTAAATTTTAGCATGTTCCACTTTTTTACACAAGACTGATCTCAAGAAGCTAAACAAGGGGCTCATCCCAGAACAATGGCTTTAATTTACTTCACAAACGAGACACAGGAGCCCTGGAGGCAGTGGGAAAACAAGAGATAGGTTGAGGGGAGGATTCAGTGTAATTAGTTCTGCTTAATGTACTTTCAAATTCAGTGTGGGGTTCAGCTCTTCCAGTTCACCTTCAAAAGATAATGGGGCCCTTTCAAGCTGCCAGAAAAGATTTGGCTCAGGTATAGAGGGGTCTCCAGTGCAAATTTACTTGTATCATTAGAAAAGTCATCTCATTTTACGTGAGTCTAATGAAAGTACACTTAATTTGTAATTTTGTATAATTATAGATTCTGATGAGACAGATGAATGTGAATTCAGTATCAGCTAGTGAGTTCATCATTCCTTGTATCATCCATTTCTCAATTATCTCTAATGGTTGTCTTCAGGAGATTTATATCTTGTCATTGTACTGCTAATTCACGTAAAATACCCTAGAAGATTTGTACCAGTGAATTGTCCTAAAGAGACAGATTTCAGTGTCCTGCACCAAGTTAAGTTTCTGAAGGTCAGGTTTCAAAGTACAAAAAAAATCCAGACTGTGTTCAGATACTTGAAATTCAAATAACATTTCCTTCCAGCTCATGGTATTCCTACTGTTTGCTTTCCATTTCTAGAAGAATAGCCACTACCTCCAACACTGATATCTTCTCATCTCAAATTTCCTTCTCCTTCCTTTTCTTGAAACCTTGCTCTCTCAAACATGCGGCCACTTATTTCTACATACACTTATTTTTGTTTTTGTAATTTCCTAAACATCCTGTGGGGTTTTTCAGTTCTCTGCTTTCTTCTTTTGCTTCCTCTTACGCCCTCATAGATAGTTCAACGGCAAAATGACCTCTGCTCTGGGCTGCATATCACAGGGGCATTCTGGGTCTTTCATTGCTACTCTTATTCTTTCTTTAAACTGTTTGCCTTGGTCCCAGGAACAATGCTTACAAGACGGCTACAAAGCCTAAAAGCAGAACCAAATGTGAGGTACCCATGAGACAGCCCACGTGCTTTGCAGAACTCCTGGGTGGCTTTTGGCTGCAGGGAAGCTGCCCATACCTGAAAAATGTGTTATGCTGAAAGACCAATGGTTCCTCTACCACAAATCTCTCATTAGAAAAGAGGCCATCTGAATCATTCAGCTACAAATAAAAAAAAAAAAAACCCCAGGTTTCTAATCTCCTTTTTACCCTTTTCATAGTCATCTGCAGATATCTGGGGCAAGGATTCATACCCATTTTGAAGAACAGAAAAAGAAAGCTCACATATTACAGTGGCTTTTCTATGTTCATTCATCTTGCTGTGAAGCTTTCAGGATTAGTTCAAAACATTTTTTGCAGACTAAGGTGATGGAGGCAGCAGGTCTAGTAAAAACAGATCCTTTTCTATCAGAAAGAGAAGTGTTCATAATGCAGCTCTGTTTAGCATCCAACAAAACAAGAAGTATTTCAGCTGTTCTGTCTGCCATTTTAAAACATTCAAAACTATTTTTGCTTTGTCATTACAGTACCTACTGTATTTGCTTGACCAAGAAAGTATTTCAGTATTTTCATGATAAATATTTTGGTTATGAGTATTGTTAATTTTGCAGTGTTTGACATAACTGAGTTCCTTTAAACATCCGTAAATTGTCAGGCACTCCAAGTACCTATCAGCATCATATCTGATTATGGAAAAGCTTGTAAGAAAGACTTTTTTTCCAAAATTTAATAAACATAGTTTTATGAAATTTATGAATAAGCAATGTTTAGGGATAGGCAGATTCAAACATTCAAAGTTTCCAAAGAGAAAAACTTGGGGTCAAGTCTTTGGCTAGTAGAAATCCACAGTTCCACTGTGGACAAGAGTTCCACCCATTTACTCCAGCACACAATCTGCTCCCCTGTTACGATACTGATGACTAAATATAAACAGAGATGGGAAAGTTTCTCAGCAAACTGTGGAAAGAGGTGGTATAATTCTTTGGAATTGCTCAGGCAATAACAGCAGTGCACAAAACTAGATTTGGGAGCTGGATCCAGCTTTTAAATGATGTCTCAATCCTGCAGTAAAAGTTCTGCCTATTTGAAGAAATATGGAATGAGAAATTATTTTTCTCAAAATGAGAAGTGCTACTCAAGGTATGAGAACGAAGATCAACAAAAAAAAAAAGAGATTCCATGAATCACAATTTCCTCTGTTTTCCTTTTTCCATTTATTGAATAAAAATATCAAGCATGCAGATAGCTTACTCATGTAATGTTTCATTTCTCAGGTTTTTGAAGGGGAGGCAATAGAGGCAAAATATAATAATCACATCTTGCCTGTCATATCATAACCATATTGTAACCTGGAAGATTTAGAAAGGGGAGCAAAAAATGAAATGTTTAGAAGATTGCAATGCGTGGATACGTATGTACGAAAAACAATCTTGCCATCCTTTCAGTGGCTAAGAACTGATGTTTCTCACTTTTTTTTTTTTTTTTTTTTTTGCTGAAGTGTGGTTTAGGCAAGGGGATTTCTACAAAAAACAGCAGCAATAATCCCCTCTCCTCCAACTGCTGCAAGCTTTTACAGCCATTTGCGTAGCAGGAATTTCTTCTGCATTTGCTGACCTCCCTACAGAGCTCATCATATGGATTTCAGCAGTTTTACATAGCTTTGTTTTTGCCTCATATGCTGTGTACTTGACAGTATTGGCACACAGTGGCAGCTTAGAATATAATAAGGTGTTAGTTTTTGCTTGTTTCCATCCCTGCTGCAATCACTGGTGTGGATAATTACTGTATTCCTTCCTCTCTCTCTCCCTTTCCTTTTTAAGCCTATTGTTCCAACTTCTGGCAATGGAGGAAGCACAGGGGAAGCCAAGGTCGCCTTCATTTTGCTGCTGCACTGCTCTGCCTCTGTTCCCACAGGCTGCCTATGCCATTTCTCTGCTGCCCGGGGAATGTGGCCAGAAGGGAGGGAAAGATTTGGGAATCCCAGAAAATAGGCCTGGAGAGGAAGAACTTCCATAGTTCATTGGGCCCCATTTCACAGACAGTTTTCAGCGCTTCTCGCATCTCTGTCTTCATGCCCTCCTGTAACTGCGTTCAGGTCAAGAGAAGCGAGATCATCTGAGGTGCTGTTAACTGCATTTCTTTAGTTGAAGATTTAGGGGAGAACCCCCCCCCCAACCAATTGTTATTTCCATCATCAGACCCAGTTATTCAATCACACTGTGACATTATACCCATATTTTCTCTCCTCTTTGTCATGAAACATTCTCATATTCCCTATTCTTTTTTCTTCCTTACGTATTTAGTCCTTGGGTTTTTGTTCTGTTTTTCGCTTTCAGTATGTTAACCGAAAGTGAAAAAACATTTAAAAAAAGGTATAGCAAAAAAAGTGGAAGTTAAAGTCACATCCAAGAGGAGGGATGCTTACGACACCATCATTAGCGAACCTGAAGTCAGCTACAGTCTGTCTTTCCCTTGAAACAGTGGGCTTTGGAGAAAGCCTTCAAGTCTTCAAATTACTTTTCTTTTAACTTTTTTAATCCCCACTTCCTTTAGTACTGATCTGACAAACTGTTCTGCTAGTGCCGAACTCACTGTTACTGAATGACTGACTGGCAGACTTCTCCCATCCAAGCCAGTGAGGCGCTGTTGATCCTGTGCCCCTCTGCCCAAAGACAGACCAATAATTTGGAGATGCTTTGATTTCCAAAGATCCTCGTTATTATCCTCCAGCTCTTTTGACACTTCAGAAATAAACACTGAAGTTTTGCCTCTGCCCTTTCCCTATTTGAAATGTTCGTTTTATTGCATTTCGGCTGCCCAAAGGAATATAGTTCAAAAGAAGAATAACTCTGTTAAATGGAAGATAGCTGTTAATCTAGATCCCTTGATACTGGCGTACTAAAGCACAACTGTTCACAGAGAGGCAAAGACTGGAAGTGGAATGGGAGTGAAGCTGGGTTCAAGATGCACCTTTTACACCTCACATCCTCAGTGAAACCTTAGTAGTTGGACATCGGTATGAATTTATCCCACCCTGAAAGAAAAGGTGGGATCTGGATCGATTTTTGTTGTGGACTTGAGCTAAAACCTTGTTTTGCTTTTATCTTTTTTTCTTCCCATTGCTATTGGTATAAACTGTAACGACCCTCAACAGATTATAGGAAAGGGCTGACTACGGCACTGGAAGACCCACTTCCTTTCTTCCGGAAGAACAACTGACACGGATGCTCTAGAGCAGGGATCCCCAGGTCTTTGCTCAAAGTCTGTTTCTATGAAGCACCACCCCAGAACGAGAGCGGCCGTACTTGTGCCAGACTGCACAATGGATTTAGCAGGGAAGAACATGGGAGGAGACACGACCTGAACTTCCCTGAATTCAGACCAATGCAAACTGCTCTTTATCAACTAGCCTATTTAGCCTCTGTGTACCCCCTGCAGAAGCAAAGCATGCTAAAAGAAATTATTTAGCAATGATAATAATGACTTACAACTAGCACTTTTCATTTCAGACACTAGCAGCTACTATTAGAAAACACTTTTAACAAATATATATTACAGTCACATGCATTCAAATTATTTTACTAACAGTCAGCTACTGTCACACTGATAAGTTCATCTGCTACTTACATTAATAACAACATTTTGCCCTTCAACAGTAGCCTGTATTTAAATATTTTGAAAAGTTTGGCAAATACTAACCCTTACCATGTCTAAATCTGGAAGCTATCATCATCCTCATTGTGAGTAATATGAGTGCCAAAGATATTAAGTAGTTTCTTCCAAAGCTTCTCACTGAGATATCTGATATTTCCTAGCTCACAGTCATCTCTCTTAATCATTAAACTAACTGAATTTCATGAGGCGCCTAAAAATTGAAGGTAGAAAATAAGAACCAAAACTTCTTGCATTTGAATGAATAGAAGGAAAATTTAAGTGAAACGGACTGTAACCAAACTGGAGCTTAGCACGTAAAAGAGGATTGGTGCTCTTCTGTCCCATGGAAATGTTTTTATCTTCAAATGACTTTTTCAGATAGAGTAGTGAGAACCAACACAGTGCATACAGGCAGCCTTATCAGTTTGTTAGCAAGGTTATTAACTGCATCAGTATGGTGCCTTGGCCTCGTGCTGTTATCCACCCAAGAAAACTGGCTAATTCACAATGAGGTGCGGACTCTTTTTTGCAATGCAATACAGCTTCCTGCTTTAACCTTTCACTTAAAAAGCAGTATTTCAGAGACCTTTGGTGGAGAAAGGGAAAGACTACACTGTGTTGATTTCCATATTTAGCACTGTTAAGGCTTTTAGCAATCTTTTCTGGAAAAAGGACTAACAATCAGAACTGAAAGAATATTAAAAAATCAATTTCTGCTGCCATGGTTTTGCTAACTCAAAGCACCCCTTTCAAAATTTTTCCTTGAAACAATGTGGATATCTCCTTTTGCACTAATTCCTCTTGCAGTTCATTGTCCTCTGATCACTTTCTAACCTTATTTTTAGTTGTAAGTTGTCAAACTTACAACCTTTCTGCTTCCGTTTCTGCTTCTTTCCTCCCATTTAATGGACACACACATTCTTTTCTCTTTTATTCACCCCTGGCTCTAGCTCTCCGCTGCCCTTGCGCAGGCACTTCACCCCAACACTCCTTGGCACACCTATGACAGCCTGAATGGATTGCAGTCACCTCCAGTGAGGCCCATCAGTGTTATTAGACTCTAAATTTAATCTTTATTTTTACCTTTTTAAAGGGAATGGCCAGATTCCCACTTATCCTATTCCAACATTGAGCTCTAAGGTCTCAGACACCTTTACAGTCTGCTAGGAGAGCACAACAGCCCATGAAATGTGATCAAAATGCTCAACCACACAATTTTGAAACAAACTACTTGCAAAAGACCAGAGCTAGAAGATGGAAAGAGAATAAGATATAACAGTGATGCCATAACTTTGAAACTATTTTTCAGTAAAATAAAACTATGGTTGACCTTCATGTTGGAATGCCAAGGAGGACTCAACTCTGTTTCACCTGCAGGAAACGGGAACAAGTTCTTTGTAATGTACTTTATTAAAATGCTGATTTTGACTTTTTGCCTATGACGGGGCAATCTGCAAGAGAAAGCAATAAGGCAGTGAAGCTTTGAATTTTAACACCTTTCCTCCACCTCTTTTTTCACTTCATGTTTTTCTCTCCTCCTTCAGCTAGTATAGGAGCGGATGATCGTGACTCCAGCACGTACAAAATTAAAAAGCTTCCCTTTCATGCTTCCTTGTTTACTCACATTACTGTTTACATAGGAATTGCAATGGTTCCAAGAAGAGGTTATCTGGGAAGATCAATGATGTCACTGTGTGACTCTTTTCCAGAAAACTGACTGAAGTTGATGGTCTTAGGTCATCAGATAGGATATCTAATTTGAAATCAGTTTCAAATTAAACTCATTCCACTTGATGTAATTTACTGCTGCCTATTTCTTCTTAGTGGTTCACTCTTTGCATTACAGGATCCTGTAGAAGTGGTGTCTAGTGGCTTCAGAAGGTACAATTGAATGTATTAAGAAATATTTCCCATATTCTGGGAGATATTTAGGTTATTTAAACTGAAGAATTTGTTGTTTTTTTTTCCAGTCAAGTATTGAGCTAAAAGCAGATCTAGGAAGACATCTGGAGTGAACTAGGAAGGCTCCAACCAGAAAAGACTTTGCTGATATTAATAATGTTCAGTTTTAAGATCACTATTCTGGGACTTCAGCACAGGAATGGAATCTTGTGGCACAAGCAAGCTAAACAAAAGCTTGTAAAACAGGAGCATCACGGGAACTTACAGTCTTGGCTTAGCCAATAACTTGCTGTGTGACCTTGGATAAATCACTTGTCTGCTTGCATTTCAGGAAATCAGCTGGAAAACAAACATAAAGGCTGGCCTCTCTGACAAGTAGTATTGAGCAAACTGACATGGGCTCCTGTGGCATCCCTTATTGACATGTATTTCTTTAGATAAAAGATTGCCTAAAGTGTACTTTGGGGCGGGAGGGGTGACAGCAAAAATCAAATTACTAAACATGGCAGATGAGAAAAGTACCTGTATTCATCCACTGCATAAAAGGTTAGTTCCCACTCCTTTAAGTTAACAGTAGTGCACAAGACCAGGCAGGAAAAGATTGGTATCAAAGTAGATGGCTTTCCTACTTCTTTTCTTCAAATCTTACAGAAATTTAGATTTGAGGGACTGGAAAAAGGTTCAAAATTTGTTTGAATTTTATTCCAACCTGTTCATCCATGCCAAATGTTCAGTTTGTATATGGATAAAAACATATCTCAGCTGTACACAAGGGGTGGATATGAATCACCAGCACGCAGAGCCTTGCCCCGTGCTGCACCCCATTGCAGATTCATCCCAACACACAGTGCACAACCAGCACTGATCCCTCACTGATCAGTCACCCTTAGTATGTATGAAATACTATTTTTCAAAAAAGATGTGAAGCTGGAAGAAAAAGAGCAGAAAAGTTTATGGTATGGTTGGCTAGTTGCAAAACAGTGTTTTGGAAAATCTGAAAGAACAAATGAGCTATTTATGTAAGCGTGAGTATTTATAAATGTTAAACACCCACGATTCACATTGTGTTCCTGGTGACTCCTTAAACCTTGGTGCTTTACTATGTTACGCTCTGCTTCTCAGAGCAAGTGTATGGATGTGACTTGGCAGTTGCTAAGGTAACGATCATTTGGGGGAAATGGCAGAGTGAAACAGACTTATAAAATCTATACAAAATTGACATTAAATGGCAATGGCTTCCCCAGGCTTATATTAACTATTTTAAAATAAATTCATTTTCATGAATATACATATTTAACACAAATGTTTGAATTTCCCAGTTCTTATGTAATTATATATGTGTTTTGAAGGTGAATGGCAGTGCCACTTATATTTGTTTAAAAAAGAAAAACATGGGTCAATAAAGGAAATGTGCTTTTTCCTTAAAACTTCACCAGTAACTGCTTTGTCACACAAAATACTAACACCCACCCCCTGCCCCTGTTCGCTACCGAAAGGAGCAGCCCCGGCACGCTCTTTGGCCGGCTATGCGGGACCAGCAGCCTGGCGCCCCTGGGACTGCGTGTGCCCCGGGGCCCCGCAGGCGCCAACGGCCGCAGCGGTCTCCTCTTCCTGCCCGTGCCCTTCCCTTTGCACCTGACACGTAACACTGCCATGCCCAGCTTGGGTTTCTCCGGTTACCGTCTTTTTGTAACTCCATGAGTTTCCCTAGCAGAGTGCGAGCCCAAGAGGCTTGCAGTGGACGTGGCTACTAGCGCGCAGGATATTTGGGCTAAGGCACACTGATTCCTGCCGCACCCCACGTTGCCTTCCAAGCCTCAGCTACGCGAGAGGAGTTTAGGCTGGTTTAACTAACAGAGATAAGCTGTTTTAGTTAGTAATAGGCTATGCAGAGATGCTCCTTTTATCTTAAATCCGGCTGAAATGGATTAACAACTGGTTAATTAGATTGAGATGAGCTATTCTTAAATAAAAACCCATGTCTGAAACTGAGCTCAAGTGAAATTTTAACTTTCTTAACGAAATAGAACTGAAAATTGAAGAAAGCCACATGACTTTCTTGTGTAAAAGTTTGTCATGTTCCTCCTGGGAGCAGTGTGGGTTCTTCCTGTAGGTCTCGTGTAGCTGAAGTCCTACCAGTTGTGCTGGGTGTGCCACTGAACGTAAGGAAAATATGCATTCAGCTAGGAGTTTTTTTCTCCATATATAGGGCAACTGCATCACTTTTTTGGCACCTGTAAGACATGCAGTGTTCTTAGATGAGGACAACTGAGAGCTCTTATTTGGAGTTAATCCTGTTGAAACTTTACTAAATCTATAGCTAAAGGAGAAAATGGAGGAAGAAAAAGAGGAAAAGGGAGTCTCCTGCCGGTTGCTAATACGCTCTACCAGGCAACTTAGGGTTACAGCCAAAGTGTTGTGCTGTGGGGGACTCTTCAGCATTAGCTTTTTAAAGGCTCAGTCATTACTTCATGATAGGAAAGCAGAAAAGTGGGGTGGTCACAGCCATGTTACAGACCCAATTTGGGAAGAAGCAGAGATGTTAGCAGTATATAAAACTAGAAAACAGCAAAGCACTCCAGAACTGAAACAAAACTCTCCATCCACCCTTTCAAAGTAAATGTGTACAAGGGTTCAGATTCGCCTGACAGAAATGAGTCACTTAAGCATTACAGTCCTGTGTCAATAGTCAAGGAAAGGACAGGAATAAGAAAAAGGGGCAGCCCTCTACGGAAGACCCCTACCACCACCACTTCCACTGCCGAGAGAAGATATCCAAGGTGTTAACTGAGACACCTCCACAAAGTGCCTCAAAACAGGCAAGCTAAATCCAATGCAAGAGGGCTCTCAGCATCGCTCAGACTGTAAGCTGATATCTGGCAATAATTTTCACACCAGTGAATGACCACTTGCATTGCTGTACATGTTTTTTAGGAAAAACAGAGGGAAAATGTAAGTCCGCGGGGAAAACATTTTCCAGCTGTAAGACTTTACTTGCCCATAATAATGAGGATTACTTTAGTTCTGATATATTTTGCAAATACCTTTGAACCTGTTTGTTTACCTGCAGGCTGGCAAAGACGTATAGAACAAGGCGGCTTTCAGCAAAGAACGATGGTCAAAGCTAAATAAAGCCTCTGCAAATCCAACTTGTACCCTGAAAAAACCAGGGGAATCAAGTTGTCGCTAACGTTCTCTCTTGGCTCCCTCACTGCCTGTCTGTGCCTCTCCAGGAGCGGTTTCTGAAGCACTCGCCCCAGGGGCAGCTGGCTAAGCCCGCCGGGGAGCCGAGCGAGCGGCTCCGCCGGGTTTGGAGCGAGGGGCTGTGCCCTGCGCCGGCTGCCCAGACGCGAAGGAAAGCCAGGCGGTGGCGAGGGAGAGAGCACACCCTCGCCTGCCGGGAAAGGAGACCACAACCCCCCACTTTTTTCAGCGTTTTGTTCCCCGGCCATAAGAAGAGCGGCGACACGGCTCCTGGAGAGCGAGATGTCACCAGTCCCCGTCAGCAGGCACTCAGCAGGTTGCCAGAGGGAAGATGTTGTTTGGAGATGCAGCTGGGAATGATCCCTCCTGCTCTTTTTGCTCCGTGTTCATGTTTTTTATTCTCACAGACAAGAAAGGTTTGGTTTCTTGCTGTGTTGACACGAATGTGGATGAGGCATCTGTCTCACAAAAACATGAGAATGGTCGGCACAAACAAAACTTTCTTAAATTTCCTTCACTGACCGAGTTTTGTGTCTTTACTAGCTCGCGTGCCCAGCGCGCTCTGCAAGGCAGCAAGCGCAGGGTAGTGCCGGACACCCTGCCTGCCACCCCTCGCAGGGGCTCTCCGTCCCTGGCCCTGGCCCAGCCGCCAGCCTCCCAAGGGCGCCAGGCAGGGGGGGCCCACTAGGACTTGCCCAAAGTGTCCCAGTCTGCTGAACCTCAGCGAGTTTATAGCTGCTCAGTAAATCTAAGGGCGGACAAAAGCTGCCATTCATTACTCTAGTTTGTCTATAATTTTCTTCATTACATTTTAATACCATTCCTGTCTAGGAAAAGTAAAATTACGGGGATCGTTGAAGTACGTTCTTCCCTATCAGCAGAACAAAGGGGAAATGGAGGACACAAGCCAGTGCGCCATAAGGGTGTCACTGTACAAGGTTACGTGTGCAAAGGAAGAAAAAACACCTGCTTAAAAGTATATGATATGAAACAAAGTCAACTGACACCCCAGTCCACAAGACAGACCAGCGTTACAAGGCCAGCCTAATAGCCCAAGAAAGCAGATGGCAGCACGCAGACGTTGTCGCACCCTGTGACAAAAAGGCCTTGGGATATGTTCCCATTAAAGTCTAGGCTACACGCAGCAACTTTCCCTCACCCCCTTAATGGGGGGTAATCAAATCAAAGTATCTCGTTATAACATCACTGAGAGAAGGCCTGTGTGTCCAAAACCACTTTTGGATGTGGATTTCCTTAAGCTAAATCAATGTGCTTTAGAGAGGTGTGTTCTAGGAGTTTCAGGTAGGGTCTTCCAAAATGTGGCTTCCTCAAATCATTTTTTCAAACCCACAGCTACTATTTTGGAGTAGTCTAAATATGGCAGTAAATGGTGGAAATAAGATCTAAACATGTGCAATGGAGGAGGGGCAAGAAGAAAGAGCTGCACCATACAGCAGTAATTTAGGGTAATTTACATGAGTAATAAAACTCTTCCTGAAGCTTCATAGTGGCATCTTACAAGACACAGCCACAAGCTTTATTATAATATACTCTAAAATTTCTCTGTTGACATAAATGACATTTTTCTTCAGTGAGACAAGCAGAAACTGAGGTCCTTTTGAAGGAGAAAAAGCATCCATATCTTAGCCATCAGTGATGTGAATCCCTGCACATCCGGAGAGTCACAAGAAACAAACGGTTCGTTGCATCAAAGATGTTCAGAGCTGCTGGGGACCCTTTATGCACAGCTGGTTCTTATTGCCAATATTTGGCAGCTCATCCTTTTTTTGATGGTGGAAAAGATGGACCCTTACCTGCCTCTGGCAGGTGCATAAGGCAGGCAAAGCAACGAACCCTGTGCTAAATTGGACCTGAACTCTGGCAAGGAAGTTTGGCCCTCCTGACATTACTGAATTCACTAATGGGATCCTCCTCCCTGTGAGGAAGGAGATAAATTTCCTGATCATTTATCACAATCAGATTATTAAACATTTAAAGGTGATATTAAAGGGGACGACACTCAGACTAATGTGCATACCACAACTGGCAGCCCGAGAGCACATTAGCAGTCCAAATTGCTAATCCCTGAACCTGGCAGTGCTAAGCACCGTGTGCTGGGCCGGGGGTCTGGTGAAAATGAGCATCACTTGCCTGTGGCCATGGTGCCGTAGTCTGACTGCTCTGCACTACAGCAAAAGCAGACAAGCAGCAAAAAGCAAGCCAATATTCAGGAGGGCTCTGTGCAACAGCTCAGATCCTTAACACAGTCACTCTGTTGTGGTATCATCCTTATTTTTAGCATATTTTGATAGAAGAGGCATTTTCTTTTTGTCTCAGCCTGATGACAGTTAATTAAACAAACATTTGCCTGGATCCTGATGCATATTTTATGTGATGAACTGGTTCAAAGAAAAAAAACTGTTTGAACTGTGTGGGTAGATGGGTGGGGGGGGGAAGGGAAGCCCTTACATAAATAATCACATCATTTTATGAATCATCACTTAATATTTCATCACTTCCTCGCCTTTCTCTCTGATATCCCTTCTCTAAAAGTCTGTTCTGTTTGTTTTGTTAAATTGACATATGAACAAATCAATCTGTCTGCTACTTTGAGTAGCTAAGCCCTATGCATCCATGTTCCTAAAAGCTGAGGAGAAAAAAAAGAGAGGAGAAATACCTTACTTGAGTGAATGGGGAAGATTTGTTCCTTTTTCTGGCAATTCAGTTAAGCCCTGAGGGATAACTCATTAGGTTTTGAAGTTGGACTTTGGAACAGAAAAGCTACTAATTGAAAGCATCCAGTGCCCTAAGATCGCTTAAGTGCCCAGACCTTGGAAGTGGACATCAAATGCATCCTCTGAAACGCAAGAACAGAGACTCATTGCACCCATGAGTATAACTGCCCACGTAGCGGAGCTCTTTTGGCTAAGGCGGCCGAGAGCAGGGGGCTGAGCGAGACTGGGAGCCTCTCCCGTCCCATCCCTTTACGAGCTGAGCTCTCAGCTCGGTGGCGAATGCTGCGGCCTGCGCAGCAGGACCAAGCAGGAGGACACGCTTTCTAATTGCCTTCCCGTCTGCTCGTCTTCGTGAAGGACCAGGCCAGCCTGCCCCTGCCTGATTAAAAACCTCTGTCCCTGTGGCCGTTACATGAAAAAGCAGAAGGAAAACACCATTCCAAGCTACAAGAAGACTGCAATTATGCTACTTTTATACCACATCCCATAGAAACACCAGTTTTAATGTTTTCTGTAGTTGGCCATAGGGGACACAGTGGGCGTTTTTCTGACGAGGATAGCAGCTAGTGAGGGGGAACTACCCTTTCCTGGGCACCAGTGGCTTTTCTCCTGGGCAGACAAGTTGGATTCCTGTCCTATCCTTACAGACACCTCTTAGTATGTGTCAGTTATCAAAACCACGGTAGGTATCAGAGAAAAACTTTGGTGGAGAAAATGGCTTAGGAATAGATTGCAGTAATGAAGTAAATTATTTCAAAGACTCATAGGTTTTAAGCCTGGGATAAGCCTCACTCAGTTTGAGCTAGAAAATTTAAACCACCAGACTTCACTCAGTGACTTTCGTAATAAGCCCAATAATTTAAGGACAAACTAAAGCATCCATTTTAGAGAAAGTCCAATCTTACAGCTGAAGGAAAATTTACTGCATCACTTGGAAAGTTCTGCAATTACAATTACCCTCATTATAAAAATGTTCCTCCTCGTTATTTTAGGTGCTGTTGTTGAAAGCTTAATGGTTCACACTCATTTATATGGAAAAAATAAACAGTTTATTATGAAGTATGGAAATATGGTATAATGTTCTCAAAAATTAGTTCAATTTTAATGAGGTTGGAGAAAAAGTAAGTTATGTTTTCATTTTCTTTCTGGCTAGGAGCTGAAATGCAGCCTGTAAGGAGTGTTCCAACCCAAACAGAGAGGCATAGCTGAAATCTCACAAAAAACCCTGTTCTCCCAGGAGATGCTGATCAAATTTCTATTAAAACCTTTGAATCTTTCTGTTGAAATCCTTAGGCTAACGGCAGATCCAAAACAACCTACTTTAAAACCAAGGTATTTAACCTTGGGGTGCTTATTTGATATGAAACACAGCTGCTTTTCATTTTTGAAGCTGATCAAAAATTATGCATTTGAAATCCACCTTGGGCTTCAGAGTTCATGTACAGAAGCACTTGGAAATGCAAGTATAACTTCATATTCTTTTCCCATAGGATAGTAGGGAAGTTTATAACATTCAGGACAGCACCTCCATTTGCACAAAATTTCCAGTCAGCTTTTGCATGAGCCTTTGCAAACTGTATCTGTTGCCAGTGTTTACCTGGACAAAACAATTTTCCACAATGGCGAAAATGAAAATGGAACATTAACTTACAATTGAAACAAAAGAAAACAAAGCAGGGCTTTGATGTCAATGGAGGAAAAAAGAGATTGTGGCTATGCCAACATTTTTTCAGCACTTCACTTCATATAAATAAATCTGTGCCAAAGGAATAAGATAGCTCAGCATCACTGGAAGCTGAACAGATGCTCATTTCTTTATGATTCTCTGCCCACTTCTGCAGTACCTAGATTCCAAATTGATACTAAAAGCTAGTACTGATAACTCCTCCTTGACACTTTGAATTGCACCAGGGACAAACTTTGCTTTGACCTTTATGACCCTCATATACTACTAATAAAAAATAAACAACCCAAAGAGTATCTGTTTTTCTTATACTGGAAGAGAACACAAGAGGGGTTTTCCTTAAAGGATGGAGCCTCAGCAGCACTCTGTTCCCAAAAGGGACCCTTTTGTCTATTACACACACACACACACATAAAATATGTGTATGCATACACACACACACACACGTGTGTGTGTGCGTGAGCCCCCATAGGTTTCCTGTATCCTGAGTCCTCACTATGACGCACACAAGTTCAGAGGAGAACCAGGTAGACTTCCATTGCACGTGACATGCAGATGTTATGCACATAAACCACCTAAGCAGCAAAATGTGAAGATGTAACAAGATCTAACAGTACCTTTGCAATTCCCCTATAGAGAATCCTCTCTTTGACTAAACTACCCACCTCCCAAGGTTGCTTTGTAGTTGTAGTACAGTTTCTTTGACTAATATGTGAAAATACACTTTTCTGTTCTTCTTAGATCATTAGTAATTGCTGCTTTGTGGCAGACACTTCCAACCGAGATTTTCACAGGGAAAATCAAACTTCTGAATCCTTCCCTATGTTATATGTTGCTGAAATAACCATCTATTCAAGATCTGCAATATAAGGAAAATGTCACAAGTACTTTGGAGCTCCTGGCCGAACAGGGCACTGGTTTATGTGGGTATTCTTATGCTTTCGGGTTTTCTCAAATGGCCCCTTGTAATTCTAGGAAGCAAAGTGGACAGTTTTTAAGAGGAGGGAAGAATCTGGAAATCTTGCAATTTATGCAATTTATGCTTTTAAAACAAGTCTGTCATATGCGTAAGATTTATTCTGAGTTCTTGCAACCAGCCTTGAATACCTTTTGCTTACAAATCCCACTTAAATATATGATATCCCATTTAAATATATGATATTGATCAAGGTAAAGCAAGAATCAACATTTGCTCAGACTTCAAATCAAAAAGGACAAAACATTGAATTGTCCTTGAACAGGTACCCACTTGTAGAACATATCACCACTGCCCTGATCATTAGCAATGACTAAAAAACCTAACATAAAATAGAAACATCAGTATCAAACCTAGCTTCTATTTTTCCTCATGCTCCTCTGCCATATAAAGCATAACCAGCCAGTGAACTTGTGAAAGACTGAGCTCAGTCATCAAAGAACTCTGTTATTTATGGTTCTTCTTATTTCCTTGCTCTAGGACAGGTAGGGATTCCTCTAGGCATTCTTCCCTTTCTTCCAAAAAATGCTGAGACAAGAAATCAAATCATAGTTAGAATTCATTTTTCACAGCTATAGGTGAAAATGGTGCTTCGAATTGACATGCAATTAACAATATAAATCATCAAGAATGGATAATCTAGTTCACAGTTTGAAACTCTGTACTACAGTGGAAACTTTGAGGTTCTCTTTAAAGACTTTACTTCAAGATTCAAGGAAGAATTTTGAGGTTATTTCATTGTATTTTGATAATATGCAAGCTCTGTGTATATTAAATAATGTTGCTAATTTGAAGACAGCAAGTCACTTGGCAGAGCAATCTTTAGGTTCTGAAGATTTCCTTAAAGCATTTGACGTAAGGTACACCTCAGCAAAGGTCAGCACTCGCTTTAAGACTATTGAGAAGGTTAATTTGACCAGATGAATTCAGACTCTGAAACTCAGTTGACATTTTTAGATAAAAAGTGAGTGATGGTGGTGAAGGAAAAATTCAGTCTAAGCTGCTTCTGCTCAGTCACCAGGGAAATCTGAACATTTTCTACCATACTGAAGAGTCCACATTAACACCCAAAACTTCTCAATTAATATATCTATACAGAAGTTGGGTTCTAGAGCCCAACAACTTCAAAGAAGTTTTTGCACACTGTAGCAATGGGAATTACACACCTTTCTGCCATGCCCATCATCATGGCACTTTACAAACATTAATTTTAGATGCTGTGCTCCCTATCCTGCTGTAGTTTCATCAGTCAGTTGGAAACAAAGTGGGGAAGGAGCAAAGGCAGCATGTCATTTCAGAAGAAGCGAAGAGCCCCAGCAAATTGTGTACTGGCCCTGTCGGCGTCCAGTGTAGCGCACAGCACTCAACGTGGGGGTAACAATCCTTACTCCTTGCAGTGACGGCTATAAGTGATGGGCAGAGAAGCAAGGATCTTCAATTTTAAGAAATAGGAGAAAACAATTAGAGCAGAAAATTAATGTTGGAAATAATCTATATTTGCATAAAATAAGGGGATATATATGTGTGTGTACACACACACATATATATGTATAACATATATATACAAACACATGTGCATACATACATGTAAAGGAACTCAACTGAAAATTTCTGAGAAATGCCTGTTTTTTGGCAAAACAAATATGAATTTAAAAGTTGCCATTTTCACCTACAGCACACAACCCATTTTTGCAGCGCTCGGTAATTTTTAAGCAGGCACACTGCCACTTTAGCAGATGGGTAAGAGCACAGGCATGCCAGCAAACCAGCCTGTCCCTGAAGTTTGAAGATCCCTTGCCAGCTCCCTGTCCCAAAATGCTTGAGCAGCATTCGGTGTTTCGCTTCTGTGGCTGGAGGGGATGGGTCACTGCTTGAATATGGAGCATGCATTAATTTTTTTAAAATCTCTAATCAGCTGAATAAAATACCTATTCTGGGAAGTAAAACCATCAGGATTTGTACTCTCTGGGAGAGTAAAACAGGAGAATAAGCTACATAGTGTTTTATACTCCCCTTGGTCTGTCGGCAGAGGTTACACCTTCCTTAGCAGTCACCAGGAGTGAGAGTGCTAGGGAAGGGGCCCAGCTGCATGTGACGGACACACGTGGTGCTTCTCCGGCAGCCCTCGGGGACTCACCGATGTGGTTGCCTGGACTGGGATCCCTCCAAGGGCTCAGCAACCTCCAAAGCAGAAGGGTGGAAACAGGAGTTTTCACAAACGAGTTTGCTCTCCCTTTCTTGAGAGTTGGAGGACTCTGCTCTCCTAGAAGGACCTTTATGAACAGCCATTTGTCCACAGAAAGCTTCTGAAGATTTTCTCAGCCTTTGCTACAGAAGTGCACTATGACCTTTCGCTATATATATTTTTTCAGTACAGCCTTACTGGGAGAGAGACAAAGAGTTCACATGATGTTCTGCTTCATGTAAACACAAGACACAAATCATGCTTTTAAATTCAGTGTTGCTTAATTCTTCTCTAATAGCCAACAGCAGTAGCAACAGCTGCAGTTGCAAAGTCTGAACTTCTAAAGATCGCACACCTGCAACAGGTTAGGTTTCTTCTTGTTTTTCTGATAATGCTGTGCATCAAAGAACAGTAGTCAAAGGACCTGCTATAAATTACTCATTGCAGAGAAATTAATTTGGATTTCCCACTGCCTTGTCTTCTATTTTAGGGCATAGTTTTCTATTTGGTAAATCATCACATATATGGGAGTAACTACATCATAGGTATGCAGTCTGAGCTGAAAATTAGTTGTATTTCTTAAAATCCTGAGGTATATAGTTTTGGAGGTGCTACTTTACTTAACAGAATCAAAAAGAAAATGGTCACAGCAGTGCATGCGCTCTGTATTTGGATGTTTTCTTAAATACAAGTAAACCAATTTAATTAATATTGATTTAACACTGAATGTCTTTGCAATACATGGTCATTTAAGACTTTTTTACCGTCAAAGATGCATATACTGCAAAAAGTTTACATAAACATGTATACACGCACACATACTCTCAGATATGTCATAAATCCACCCATAAGTGGGATATCTGGGCAAGAAACAGCTAACAATTTTGCCTCGATCATGGCTGTAATTAAGTAGGAGGAAAACTGGAGTGGCTGAAAGTTCATGCTAGGAGGCTGATATGATGTCAGGTTTCATAAGTAATACGATCTGGAAAATGTCAAATTATTGCTGAGGGAGAAAATGTCAAGGATGCACTTAAAATTAGACTTCTTGTGCAAGAGACCTAGTGAAGAAGAGGATGTAGAAGACAGATTATGACCGGTGCCCAGATGCTGGCCTTCAGGACAGAATCGTGTTTCAGATTCAAGCATGCAAATCTGCTTCGCTTCTTCACTGACGCCTGGAAAATATTTAAGTTCTATATCTTTTTCTAGCTATTTCCACAAAGAACTCAACTTCTTTATCAGGGTTAAATCTGGGTAGGATACATCTTCCTCAAAGTATGTTCCCTTAGTTTTTCAGCTTTTTTGCTTGACCTGAACGGGCACAGCTCTAATGAACTCAGTGGAGCTACACCATTTTACACCAGCTGAGGATTTTTCCCTCTTTTTTGCCTGTTTTATACCATTCAGAAGAGCTTCGGAATACGAAAGTGCATCATTTAATAAACTAACACATTCTGAAATTACATGTCATGCCAAGAAACACTTAATGGCTCACAGGACTGGCATGCCCCAGTTTAGGGAAGTTTTCAATACGGCAGGCAGGACGTACTGAGGTCAACCCCCTCAATCCCCTATGATCAAAGTACTTGAAAGTGAGTAGGCAGCTTTTATCAGTAAATGTCTGATTTTAAATCATAACAGCTATTCAGGTTTCCTTGTCCTTGTTTGTAAATTACCTACTTCTTTCCCCAAATGTTCCAGACATCCACCAAGGGAAAATCTCTAAAAGTTTATGGTGCATCTGAGTGGATGATTAATCAATCTTCAAACTTATAACTTGAGAGAACTTATAACTTGAGAGCTGAACAGCTGAAGAAACTAGCTGTTAGGAAGCATTAAAAGAAAGGAGCTACCCATCACTCACGACATTTCTCCTTCTTTTCCCCAACATGGTCCCTGTTCAAACTTCTGTTGCTATACTGCATGTAAACTCTTTGCAAAAAATAATTCTGTTTTCACATTTTAAAGATATCATATAATGAACAATCTTGTAAAAAACTCTGTGCGCACTTGTTATCAAAACCAGGATTTTTCACCTCTTTTACACAGCTGTCTCTTACCGAAATCCCTGCGCTGAAATCAGAGTTTTCTGACTAAGGACTAGTATCGGCAAACAGAGAATTAGCATTTCCCTCAGCTAGAGAAGATGGTCACTATGTATTTTAGACTGCCTTGCCAAGTGTGTATAGTGTTGGTGTAACTGCTACTGCACGCTGGTTTTGTGGGCCAAAAGAGGAAAAAGGAGGATGTCAGTGATTTTCCCCAGAGATCGCAAGAATTCCACCACAGGTGAGAGTCCGGCATTTCCCATCGGCAAGCTCAGCACAGGTACTGTTTGTATGCTGGACTTCAAGAACCACAAGTCATTGGTTGCTGCACCAAGCCGCACTCAACACTGTATTTTAAGTTCATGATGCTTATTCTTCTTAAGACTAGATGCATTAGCGCTGTATCTGATAAGCTGGTGACACTGGTCATATATAAGACTAACTCCTCTCCAAGTGTTGTTTGAATAGTCTGGAATTAAATTTTTGGAGGCTTCAGAACAGAAAGAATAATTGGTTTAGTGGAAGGGTTATATATTGAAGAGTAAGGAATTTTAAGTATTTTGTTGCAAGTCAGATGAGTCTTTGTTATAGCTGAATCTTCAGCGTCCTTTGAGAGCAAGAGAAAAATCTCCAGATGCTTCTGTAATCTCAGAATATCCTGTCTTAGACAAGATTAACATCAGTTGGGCATTAAATATATCTGCATTGAAATGGTTGGTATGTGCACTTAAAATCCATGTTTTATTCTGGTTTTAATATTCAGTAAACAATTTACTTAATGCAGATTTCAGTGCAGCCTAATTTATTTTTCATTTGGGATAAGAATATTTATGACTACCTCTTCATTCCTACCAAATATAATTTGACAAAGATATTCGTCAGTAGTTAAAATATTATTTCATTTTTACATCAACTCAAGATTGAATTACCCATATTAATGTAAATTTTCCTAGAGGCAGCAGGTGTATTGGTGTGATACTCAGTAGTAGATCATTTTCCTTCTATTATTAAAATATTTGGCTAAGGGTGGGTCACTTTTCAAAGATGTAAAAAAGCTAAAAACACCTTGCAATGTGGTAAAAACAAAGAAAACCTACAATTAATTTTCTTCCTACTATAACAATAGGAAATTCAATACAAGAATCCACAAACAAAAGTAACTTTACGCCAGACCCCTCGGGGGCAGCCTCTTTATTCAGAGAAGTAATTCAGCCGGTCCTTACCTTTAAAGACTGGCTAAAATGCCCCTTAAGTTAATTAGAGCTAAGTACCCATTTGTTAGGCACCTTCCTGAACAAGAGCAGATTTAACGCCTAAAGCTCTGACCAGCCACGAGGAGCTATTTAGGAGGGGAGCAGGGAAAGGAGGAACCATCGTTGTATTAGAAGGATACAAAAAATGCACCTCATAAAACGCCAGGTTTAAAAGGGAGTCTTTTATCAAGAGAGATAAGAGGGTGCAGTGTCCCCCCACCTGCAGCCCCCGACACCCGATGTCGCTAGCAGCAGCTGCCGAAGTCTCCCTCTGGCCTGGGCAATGTGTCTTTTCTACACGCAGCTGTATGTCTCCAACCTTTTTTAGGCCTTTAGGTAACAATCTGAACAAGGAATACTTGGCAGTCTACCTCGGTGTCAACTTTTTAACCCTCCGCTGTCACAAGGAGGTCTGGCGGGAGAGGTACCGCGTGCAGCTAACGGGCTGGGGATGAATCTGGGCAGGGTCTTGCAAAAATCATCCCATAATGGTGTTCCCAAGTAAGGACTTAGGAGCAGCCTACCTATCACTGCCTCTAAAGCTTCTGTGCACGAGCCAAATGATTTTGGTTAGACCAGACTAAGAATGCAAACTTGTGCCAGTCTTCAATTTACGTAATCTGAAAAATACAACATCTTCTGAAATACGCATTACATATGTACAGGAGCCCAAGGAAATTCAGGTCCATCTGAAGAACTAAGGCATGAGTGACATTGAACTGGATATCTATGTGTCACCAGTTAAGTGGTATGAAATATGCTATGGGCTTAACTTGTCTTGCTTTAACATTACTCCAATCTATGAACCAGACATCCTGAGGGAGTCACTCTAATAAGCTTGGTAAGACATAACCGCAAAGTTATGTTTTCTAGAAGTTGTAATGATATTTCTTTTGCAATAGTTTGGATTAAAAAAGCCTTAAGGTGCACATATTCACACCAACACACACAATTTGACTCCAAATGTTTTTATCTTTATTTCAACATGATACCTGCATCCTATTTATAACTTTGGAGTTATTAATCTTCTATTATCTCTTTATCTTATTGCAGTCAATTCTTGGCTGATTGTGAATATCTGACTCATCTGCGAGTTTTTTTTTCTTTCCCTGGAAAATTAATGGTTTCATTTGTCCCTATCACGTCCACTGTCTCTCCTGTTATGGGGTCTGACAGTATGAGGTTGTGGTAACTGAAAAATATAGCAGGAAAACAAAGAGAGGAAAAAAACATTTCATGTTTCACCGTAATGTAAAAAACAGATATTTCTAAGTATAACTGGCAACCCTTCTTGTGCTGTGAGCGCTACACTTCATGGTTGATATTTGGATTGCCAAGAATGGCTGTTTTTTCCCCTCTTAAGTTCCTGTGACTCTAATGGACCTAAATCACATTAAACTGATAAGACACTAAGCTAAGGAGATGCGCAGAAAGTCAATGAACAGCTTTGACTATTTGACCTTCTTCCCATCTTGCAAACCACTGAAGTACCTTTTCCTTCTGTTTCATTACAGATTCGTTGTTATTAACAATCTCTCTTAACTCTCTATGTTGCATATGCTTATAGTGATACGGATTTTAAAGAAATCACAAAATCCCACAATTAGCTGATAAAATGATTTACAAGTAAAGGATGCCAGCCAAACTGCTAGAGAGGGCACCGCTCAACGTCTGCTGAAGTGAGGATGTGAGAGAAAAAAAAAATTAGGTTGTGAATAGATCTTTACTGGAGTGCCTAGTATGGATTAATTCACTGGAAAAAAGATGACAGCAGCTGCTCTTAGCATTGCTTTCTACCAACAACCTTTTTGCAGTAAGATTTGAGGATGTTATTTCTCACCTCACTTGGATGAGAATGCTCAGGAACCCTCTTCTGGGCTCTCTTTGGACATTTTGTTTCAAAGATTTTTTCCTTTTTTTCCTCCCTCCTAAATGTTCCAGTCAGAGAGAGCAGAGCGCAGAGCATGAGGTGCTGGGGAACAGATCACAGTGAGCTGTGACAACTTCAGTCACAATTTGAGCCATAGGAATAGGTAGGTAAAATATGGAGTGGTGTCAGCAGCTTAAAAGAAATGATAATTAGAGAGTGTTTGAACCTCCAGGTGGCAATGATATGTGTTTACTTATTTATTTTCAGCATGGTACTTTTGTCTAAGAAGAAAGATTTACAAGGCCTGATTTCTGGAGAGAGAAGTGGGCTTGTCAAGATAAGAAAAAAGACAACCAGGGACGTTTTGATAACAGTGTATTCAAAGGAACCTTTCTAATTTCAACTTTTCACTGTATTTTATCACTATTACAGAAATAACAGTCAGGAAGATATAAAGCCCTGAAATTATAAATCCATCTTTATGGCATGATGTTGTCTGAGATTCACTCAGGCTTTCCCCAAGACATTGTATTAATCTCCAATGTTCCCTGATTGATGTGCATCTTTGAAGTCCATCTCTTCCCAAAGAGCTTCGCAGTAATTGTATCCTCCTGACTTGCTACAGATTCCTTCATGCCAGCTGCTCCTGCTCAAACCCTTCATGGCTCTGTTACAGGGAGATGGAATTGTTGTGCATGCTAATTTTGCATTATTGTCAACAACAAATCCATCATAAGTTGAGCTGGAAGAATATTATTTGGAAAATATGTTCCTTGATTAATTTCTCTATTTTTCATTTCACTAATGCAAATTGTCTTCTGCTCTGCTTAATAAAAGAGCTCTGTAACAGATCCAAGACTGGACCAAATCTCAGCATGCTTATCTCATTCAGATTTCAATGCAGTTAAATTCATTTGAACCTGGTCTGAATAGAGTTTACCATGTAGTAAATATTTATCAAACTACTTGACAGCATCAGTGAAATCCATCAAGTAATAACCTGTTTATAGAAATTTCTTTCTGCCACCCAATTAACTCTTATAGCACCAATGTCCCATGTAGAACAAGAATCATGGGCGAGAGTCAAGGGATTTCTGCTGCTCTCTGTGAGCCACCTCAGATAAACACTCTTCCATATCCTAGAATATGAGGAGAACACGAATGATATTTTGGATGTCTGTGTTTATAGAAATGAACTGTGTACAAGCAGCGCAACATAAACAGTACCTACTCCAAATCAGCTAAAATTTTCTTCAGCTATATGAAATCCACTTCCTACTGTGATATTTAATTTTAATATAGGCAAAACCTCATGCAGACAGAACTATTTATTCCTAGGTTATGTATACTGGTTCAGCATTTCTTAACCTTGCTAATATCTTAAACTTCAGTAAATGCTCAGTTTTGAACAGCATCTTAACCTGAACTAGCAGTGCTTCTGTAGGGATCCTACTAAAAATAGAATTTTCATTTGTGCACAGAAAATTATTTTCATCCAGAAATAATTTATTTTGGCTTGCCACCTTTCTGCTCAGCTTTCCTCCCTGTATGCTACAGATCCCCTCACATGAAAAATTGTGTTCAAATATATTGATTTTCCTTCTGACGGCTGTCTGTCATCAGACAGGTGTGGGGAACTCCCACAGAGGTAAATGATTGAGTTTGCTGACAACTGCGTATTGTAGTTTTAAATTTATTTTCCGTTTTTATTCTTATTTTGTTTTCTCAGAAGCCATACCAGCTTAACCTGAAGGTGAGCAGAAAGTGTAGTGAAGTGTAAAATACGAAGGTAATTAATTTGGCTGAGGAATACCTCTGTGGGCAGACACTCAACTGTGGCTGTCTCCATGCTGTTTGTGTACCACTTTGCGCCCGCGCCTTGCTGCCCGAAATCCTCCTGAAACTGAGGGGCCCCCAGTGCGAGTGAGCTGCTCCCCGGCATGGGGAAGAAGAGCACAACCTGCCCATCCAGGAGCAAGGGCTTAGTCACAGCGTTCACTCCTTATTCTACCTGGATCTCTTTGAAACAGGTAGAAAGGAAATTGTCTATTCCACACATATCTAACCCAGGCACAGACTGCAGGAGCTTTTCTAAAAAACGTTCCTGCTCAAATAAAGCTGATGTACGAGACTCCCAGCCCAGAGAGCTCTACAGTGCAGTCAGCATTTTCTCCTTTGTTCCCCTGATTGAGCAGTCATAGATTTTAAAAAGAGAGGTTTAACTGGAAAGCATGAGGAGGAGCACAGAACACAGTTTAGGCATCCAGGGCAGCATCACACGTCCCGGCACAGACTGGGGAAGTCAGGAGGCAACACACGTACAGTCTTTCCACTGCACTGAACCCTTTTAATGCTGCCGTTACTCACACTTGGCTTGAGAAGAGGGACGTTCGTGGCACTGATGCCAAGGCTTGGCCCCGGGTGACAATGCCACATCCCAGCGGCTGTTCAGAAAGCCAACTTCTGAAATAGATGTTAACGACAAAACAGCTTTTTTGTTTTCTTCCTTAGCAGAAACTAATCTAACTTCAAGTGTCTACAGTTGTAGTTTGCGCCTAAGACTGACAGGTCAGAACGGAGCGGAACCAGCCAGGAAAGTTCTTTGTAATTCATAATATGGTAGACAATGTGATCTAGATTTAAAAACAAAAATCAGCCTGAATCCTTGCTTTGGAAATTAAGGGGAAACCATTCTGAAGACTGAATCAATTAGACTGGCAGCTTTTAACCGGCAGTTTTTGAGATTTAAATTGCATATCCTAACTCGGATCACAAGTGAAAATGAGTGCAGTGGCTTTAATCGCTAAGTGTTCTCTCCGCAACACTCCTTCGTTATAAGTGCAATCTACTGAAGAGAGGCCCAGGACTGCAGTCTCCTACAGCACATCGTATCAGGGCTGAAGTGTCCCAGCTAGACACCTGGGGAGCTGCAAATGAGCAGTTCAGGCTGGGGAGACCAACTATTGACAGCAACATCCAAAAGACATAGCCACAGGCCTGTCTCCACCACTAGGCTGATAAAATGTTTTTCTCTTCTTTTTCTTTTTTAAATCTATGCCTAGTTCAGGTTTGTTTTTTTTCCATTTAGCTGTTTTTTTTGAAGAGCACTCAATCCCTCAAACCAAGGAAAACAAAGTGCCCTGTGAAGATATTGGAGACTCTCCTTCTCCCACTCAGATCAATGTAGAAGACTAACTTGCTTTTTTATCAGTCTCTATTTATCCGCTTGAAAGCTGTCATATGTTACAGTTTCTCTGCGTGACTTACTGTGCATACTCTTTCCCTGCCACATTGCTCATAAACCCATTCCTGCCCTTTTCTGCTTCAGGAAGTCATCAGATGCCAAACACATGAAGCGTAGATCATTGCCCATTTCTTAGAGAAACTCAAATCATAGAGTGCCACTGCGCTTTAACAGCCGCATGCACTTCTGTGGCCAACATTTGCAAATACATTATACTTGGGGACAAGATCCTGCCCACTGGAAGAAATCTGCTACCGCGATACCCAGCCCCAGAAGCTCTGTTCAGGAGGGGAATCGCCGTGCCCGCTCACGGAAAGACACGGCTTCATTGTCATATTCGCCTTGTTGCGCTGCCTTCCCCAGGTGGAACTGGAGCGACACGAGGATTTGTAACAGTCCGGCTCTGTGGTGGCTGGCTTATAAAGCTGACAAAAGCCCTGTTTCTCCTGGTAGACAATACGGACTCTCATGTAGGCCTAGGAATTTGGGACCAAAGGCTGCAGTTACTTTCCTGTGTTTCTAGAGGACTATAGCTGTGAGGTACACTTTCGTATGCTTAGCATTGCATCTTCCTTTGGTGGAGGAGTCAAAAACTCTGAAAAAGCAAAGCTCACATTCTAGAGGATATTTTAAGATTTCATTTAAAGATACAATGGCTTAAAATGGCCCAAACTAGTTTCTGGATGCCTATGCAGGCAATGAACTTGATCTGGTAAGCTCTCCTGTGAGTGCCAAGCACAGCTGAAGACCTGCATGCTGGGAGAGTGGCAGGAAGGATGGGTCATGGCTGGCCACAAATGGGAGCCAACAACTGGCAAGCTGCTCTGCTGAACAGAAACAAGCACGGGACACAGCAGGATTTCAAGTGCCAGAAACCATGACTCAGGTTTTGCATCTCAGAAGACAGTCCTCTCTGCTGTCATGAAGCAAGAGTGGTTTTAATAGCAAATAACTTGATACACTCATCGAGTTAAATCAGCCACAACACTTTCTGCTACATCCTCTGCTTTCTGTGAAGTCTCCTGCCCAGGAACGGTCTGTGATACTTGATGAGATCTAGGGATGAACATACCGAGCAACAGGCACTGAGCTGTGCCTTCCCTGAGTTCAGGATTCTGGGGCAGAAAAATGTTCATGCAATGGTTTGAGACTGGGAGCACTACTCCTTACCCTCACTCCACAGAAAATTTAAGAGATATTGACTACCACAAAAACCTTAAAGACAGACATTTACCATGTATAAAAAAATCTGCCACTGGTTTAGACATATTGCAATCTCTATTTATGTAGCTAGCTAAGATAGTAAGCTTAGAAAGGTATGGAACAGTTCCTATATAAGGAAGAGCTAAGTAGATTAAGACTTTTCAGTTTGGAGAAGAGATAAGTGAGGAAGACATGATAGAGGTCTATAAAATCAATAGAGCAATGGAAAAGTGCATGGGGGACAATTATTCATTTTTCTTCTAATGCAAGGCTTAAGCAGACTTAAATGAAATGAACAGATGACAGATTTAAAAAAGCATAAGAAAAAAACTTCACAAAATGCAATTAAAACTGTGGAGCTCATTACCACAGGATGTTGGAGATGTTAAAAGTGTATGCAAGTTCAAAAAGTAACTGGAAAGAAGAATGGAAGAAAAATCCACCAAGATTTTTCTCCACGCAGGCATTATATATGTCTCAAGATTTAAGCTGCAATCACAGGAGGTTTGGAAAATATACTTTGGAAATATCACTCTGCCTTAGATGTCCACTGCTGACTACTGTAGCAGGTAAGATATCTTGGCTTGATATACTTCCAAGCTAATACAGAGCAATGATCTTATGTCATCATTATTAATAGATTTGCAGCCACAGAAAGCTGAAAAGCTGAGACAAGACCGCAAGTCCTTAGCTGTAACTGAAGCCACTATAGCTTTACAGCCGCTGTTACTGGCAGGTTAAAGCTTGCCCAGGAACACCTGGCCCGCTACATAATGCTTATAGTCCAGAGCTGCAGCAACTGCTCTGGCTATCAGCTTGGACCTCTCCTCTTTTTCCATCTGTAAAGAACTAAATATAAGAACTGATTTCATCTTGACTTTTATAATTCTTCAACAAAGTAATCTGAAGATGGAGAATGAACTTTAGTGAGTTGAATAACAGAAAAGAAGACAGAAAATGCTATGTGACTTTGACTTGAGTGAGGTGGAAAGAGAGCTGAAGAACGGAAAAACTTACTTAAGAATTGGCGGTGGTAGGGTAAAATCCGCTACAGACGCCAGTGTAAGCTCACAGGAGAGTGAACTAATGCTGTGCGAGGGGAAAGCTCCCTTGGATGCCATGCAGAAAGCTGACAGTTATACTGTAATGCAGTCCTGACTTGAGCAGAGCCAATATTTAGAAAGGCAAATACAGGCTTAATGTGATTTGGTTGTTCAACAAATTACTCTGGGATCAAAAAGGTTATGCCCTTTTCAGCTAGCTTTATCTCAGCTTCCAACGTCTCCTCAGGTTCTCTCATTTTGACATACATTTTGAAAAAGAACTTTGAAAATCAGAAAATTAGGAGCAGAATCAATTTAAACCTAATACAATAGAAATTCTCATCTCTCAGTAATATTTCCTTTGCAGAAGCAGTGGGAATAACCTAGAAATATGAGTTACAGTATATCAAAATGGTCTGAGTCTTCCTTCTTTGTATCTGTTTTTCACTTTGTCTATTTTTACTCCTGATTTACACCAGTGGACCTGGAAAGATAATGAAGCCTGTGTTTTTAAGACTGATAATTCACAAGGCAGGATCTGCAGAGAGAGTGCTTACACATGTGTTTGATGTGATTTACAGAATAGCTACTACGGCATGTACAATAGCACAGTAATCTTCCTGCCACCTCTCCTAGGCAGAAACCTGTTGCTATATTTAACTGGATGTGCCCAGTGTCCTTTATTAAGAAGCTAAAGATATTTAGGTGCTTATTTTATCTTGATTATCAAAATTTCCAGGAAGCTCATGCTGAAACATTCACAGCAGCAATTTTAGCCATCAGTCCGGTCTCCCAGTAAACATCCACTAATCAATTAAAAAAAGGGGGGGGGGGATCAGGACCTGGATTATTAATGAGTAATTAAATAAAGATTACAGATCTATTAACCTGCAGTTCAGTCATGGAAATTTAGCTGTCAGATGATGTGGGGGCTGGCTGTTTTGAAGGAACCTGATGAATTCAGGCTCATGGGAAGCTGTCACAATGATGAAACAAGCCGAGCCTGGGCTAACAGATTTATCTATTTCTACCTGGCAGATTATAATAGGATATGGAGTCATCCTGCTGATCAGTGGATATCTGTGGGAAGCTCATCGTGAAAAGAGTATCATTAGGATTGAAGGGGAATATTTTTTGGAGCTAGATATCCACAGACAGCCTTACTTGAAGAGAAGCAGGGAGGGAAGATTGTGTATTGGGGTATAATTTGTAACAGATTGTCAAGCCATCTGCAAAGCCGTAGCTAAAATAGCTGGTGTGCTGCTGTTGTCTGCTCACAAAGAATTCCCATAGGAGATCCCTTTCCTTGCCATTTCCCACAAGATCTAACAGTGCTCTAGATCTAGTGCTGCATAGTTCTGTCTGACTACGTAGACATTTTGATAAAGGAGACACTGAAATAATCGGTACTTCCAAACCTGGAGTCTGTCGACTTTCTGAATTTGCTGAAGAATGGGTGCTAGCGCAGGGAAGGCTGGAGACAGTACCGTTAGGCAGCTGACTGCAGGAAAAGACAGGCAGACACTGTATGTGACGTCTCTATTTTACGTGTGCAAAACTCTAGGCCCTCTTCTGGCAACCGTACTGGAGCTCAGGGTCATTCCTGAACGCAAACACACATCAACTTTGCTTTCACTGCCGGGGAGCCGAGCGGTCGGTGCTGAAGGCATGCTGAACCACCCCTGCATTTTGTCTGCCACACCACAGAGTGAGAGGAAATACAGAAACTTCCTCCTACTCTCAGCTGACTCCACAAATGCGCGTGACCCCACGTAGTGGAGAAACTCTCTGCCAGAGAGCGGGTTCCTACGTCCACACCTCGGGCCTCATGGTGAGGACTGCTGGTAATCTCTTGGCACTGACATGGCTTGAGCTAAGCTCAAACAACTCATTTTACACAGCCCGGAGGACCATATTTGTCTGAGTTAGTCCATCAAAGTCACCTTGTTCATATCCTAATAAAAGTTGCCAAAGCCATCCAATTTTACTTCCTTTTATTTTTCATCATTCCATAAATTCGGAGAACAAAAAGAACCCATTGTTCCTTTCCCTACCAGTTTTGCACTGCTTCTTGTGCCACTGGCACCGAAATGATGACTGACACTGTTCAAACACATTCATTGTCTTGTCCGATTTTTACTGTTTAAAAAACTAGCAACTTGGAATTCGCTTAAAGAAAACAAACAGAAAAAAAAGCAACCCCACTCGAAAGTCAGTATTTTCAAACATTGATTTTGCATGTGTGAAATGGAAAAAAACTGATAAAAAGATCGGTTTTGATCCCCCCAAAATCATTTTAAATCTATGCTTCAGTGTGGAAAATGAATGACCGTGACACTATTAGAAAAAAAAGCACCAAAAAAGCAATTCCCCTTTCCAAGATATTTCAACAAACATAGAAAATAAATACATTGTGAGAAATGAGATAATATTATTTCCATTGTTCAAACTAGAAACTGAAGTACAGTTAAAGGGAGATTGCTATGTATACATGATACCAAAGAAGCCTATCACAGAACAAATCTTATGCAAAATCCCTAAATACAACTAACTTGTTCTTTCTGTAGTATATTTATGGTCACACTGTCTGGTTGAGACACAAAATGTGCAAACAATATATTTTTCAAAAGAAAGGAAGCAATTTGATTCAGTTACCAACAGAAACAGAGGTCAAGGGTAGGATTTTCAGAAGCTGCTATGTAAACTGAAGAGATTTTTTAACGGGAATTAAGAATGAAAAGCAATTTTGAAACTCCGATTTATCTACAATGGCTACTGGATTTATATTAATACTGGAACACAGCATTGTCATCCATTAGCCTTTCATTCGGTGACAAAAGGTAAGAGGGCCTTCGAGCTGGACCCTTGGGATTGCCTATACCCATGGCAGCTGGCACGTAGACTGGTCGCTGCTCTCCTCGCGGGAAAAGATGCAGCGAAAACACAGAGGCGGAAAAGTTGTGGTGCAGAAGGAGTATCTCCTCACCCGACACCCGAGCTGGCGTCGAGGGGCTGCACAGACCGTGAGACCACCAATACTTCTGCATGGTTTCTTTTTCAGAATTAATCAACCAGATACAGATAAAGGTTTTACCAGTGAAATCCCAGGTCTGCCATAGTCAGCAGCAGTCAGCACAGAGACTGTTTACCACCATAACCCTCTAATGTGCTCCCACTTAGTGGGAGCTATATGTATATGTATGTATTCATGCATGTACGTATATGTGTATATGTATATGTTTTCAAACAAACACTTGGATACAAAATCAACTTGTCCTCAAATTTGCTTCTTACTTAGACAGTAAAATGCCAGTGAATTATTAAGTGGGCAAAAAATAAACACCTGTGGAAAAAATATTGTATTTCCATTTTTCTCCTCTGAGCATGTAATAATACATGTTCTTCCACATGCTCTTCTGTAACTGCAGTACAGTTTCACTTATCAAAGTGTCTTCTAGAGGATGAGACATTAAATGAACGCTTGTTTGTCCTTTTGCTAGTGTCATTCCTAGCAAAAATTTAGGATCCTATTGCTCCTGTGGGGTCTGAGCCAAAATATCTTATTAAATTCTGCGGCTGTTGGATCAAGCAGGCTTTAAAAAGTAATAGGAATAAATGTGATCTACTGGCTAACCTCTCATTTTTCTTTTTAAACAGTATTTCACATGCGTTGCCGTTTTATGTACAGACCACTGGCTGTGGACCAAATCCTAGCTGGTGTAAATCAGCCCCACACCATTCAGTACATGCAGGACACTGTGCAAGCTGAGATTGCAGCGGGAACTGGCCCACTGCAAATCAGTTATAGATTTACTTGCTTTTGTATCACACTACTATTTTCTGTTATTGCTTTGTAAAGTGCTTTGGGAAATTAAGGGAGTAGTAGGGGCTACCTTAAATTAAATTCCAGTCTAATGCAATCTCACCAGTATTTCACAGTAAAAGGCCTTCTGGTTTTGAACTGCCGAACAACAGCTTTGAGTACCTTACTTCATACGGCTCTATGTGACTGTTCAGCATCATAGGGGAAAACCTACTGCCAACATACTGTTTTTCTCTCCTCTAAGTTATCACTAATGCTAATTAATACCAGTGTGTTTTAGTTCAATCTCAGTATTACTCCATAATGTATCATTAGAAATTACAATAATTAATTCCAACTTTTCCTACAGCCGAATGTAATGAAATGGTGATTAATATTCCTCGGGGCTGGGATGGAATATGATTGAGGGTAACCTAAAATAGTTGTAAGTGAACCGTGTGATGTCAGGCAGTTGCTGATGCTGACACAGTAAACGCAAGGTATGATTAGCAAAGTGGGGAAGCAGGCAGGTCACTGCTGCCTGCTCGAATGGCAAGTACCGTGTCCACTGTGACCTGGCTGGGTATGAACTGGCTGTTCCCTCTTTTTCCCCTTGTTTAATTGCTGTGTCTCTATTACTTCTGAAATCTGCCCACATATAATTTACACTGATGGAAGGAATGAAAGAAGCAAACCTCCCACTCTATTAAATAAAAATTATTTTTCCCAGGCCCTGGTTAGGAGGAGCATAGTTAGCAAAACAGAATAGAAAATTAGCGTAGTTCAGAGACATCCAATCCCACGTGCGCAAATGACAGCACCCCAGACAGGGCCACACGCGGGGACGGACGGACGGGATGGAAACGCTTGGCCAGGAACGAGCAGACAGGTGCCCACCAGGTGAGGACAGGCTGGTGCTGATCAGCTTTGGCGGATGGACAGGAAGCGTCACCGACTCAGAATTGTCCCCTCCTACCATCAGGGTTTCCAGAACAAATCTGAGACTTGTTTGGCAGGTGACACGCAACAGGCTGAACAGCTCCAGAATGTACAACGCTTTTATAAAAACGCGTATTTTCTGTTATCTTAGCTCTCCAGTGCTGCCAAAATGATATTTTCTGTAGGAACAGAAGGAGGTACAAAAGTGGGAGCTCTTGATCTCCCTCTGAAAATAATACATACAAATTCATGCCCCAACATTGTTGTTACTTTACCCAATCCAATTTACACCAACACGGTGCTCCAGTACTCATGTACTGCTGTGACTACTGTAATCAAAGGAGTTATACAGATGGAGAACAGGTATAAACCACGGATGAGTCCTACCCAGAATATCTGCAATCTCCTATCGTATTGTACCTTTCTACCTCCCTTGAGGTTCTGTAAACCGAGAAATTCTCAGTAACAGAGTAAGAGAAGAAATACACACAAACCCATCCGTTATTACAAGATTAGTTTTATAGCTGCAGATAGATATTTAAAAGGAAAATGTACACAGAGTCTGATGGCTCCATTTCAAACACTTAAAGCTGAACTCCTCCGTACCATTAGGAAACAAATTACTGTTAAAACCAACGTACAGGAAGACACCGTGACAGGATTGCCTTAACAAAATACTGCAGGAGGAGGTCTGATAGCGGCCCTCAGCAGGACCTCCTTAGCAGCAGCCACGCTGTAACACAAGATACTTTACAGGTGCTTGTGGAGGGCAGTGGTGTGTCATGGAGAAATGCAAGAGGGGGGTGTGTGTGCGCGCGCACTAATACCCACTGGTGGAAATTCCCAAGGCTTGTTAAACACTGCCCTATGTGCTTCTGTTCCTTTGAAAAGAGAAAAATATTCTCTCTCTCTCTCTCTCTCTCCATACCTATACACCCTAAATGAAAAAAGTTTTGGCTGTCCTGTGTCTTTGAACAGCGCTGCACATCTGGATAATAATGAAGTGAATTTAGCAAGGAGGTAAGTGTTGCTCTCACCTGACGGCCTCACCACAAACAAGCCTCGCTTCATTTTGCGGAAGCCTGAAGCAGCTGAGCCGAGGCAGCTCAGACCTCCTGCCGCTGCCCCAGCACAACCCGGAGGGAAAGCTGATGGAGCAGAGTGCAAGGCACCATTCACAGCTGGTACTGTGCCTATCGATCGTCTTTCTTTTTTTTTTTAAAAAGCCCTAAACACTTAAAATTTATAGCACTGCTATGAACACATTAGTTTCTAGCACTGCTTTGCTGACAAGACACTTAGAGAAAAACGCACAAAATGTTCCTGAGCGCGACACACAGTAACATTGAACTTGGAGGGAACGGTGCTGTCTGCAACCAGGGAAGAGCCGAGTCCTGGTTACTTACAGGGTTTTTCCTATGTCCCCATACTTTTTTACTCCTACCACCTCTGAGATTTCATCCAAGAGTGAGCGAGCAGCGGGATGGACCCGCAGGCATGCTGGCTGCCCACAGCCCCTGCACGGGCTGACAGAGCGCACGGCACCCGACCGGCGTTCGTCCTTCCTCCTGCACGACACGGAAAGGTGTCTCCTTTCGATCCCGGGCTAGGAGGCTCCTAGCCTAACATCATCTATTCTCTACAAGAAAGAAAAAATGACAGCTGAAAAACAGATTATTAGTTCTTCTAAATGCTAGGATACCTACACACAACATTTGGCTTTATTTAAAAGCAAACAACTTAAACTTTTTGCTTAAAAGCAAAAAACTGCTCTTGCTTTTCCAGTGGTGGGTATTAGCAGTGAACTAGAAAGCTGTTGGAGCAGGAGAGGTGCCACCTACTTTAATTTTAGAGTGCTGAATTTGCTAACTAAGTAAAAAAGTATATTCTTGTAGGAGAAGTCTGACATGTTATTGAGGAACACGTGAAAGTAAATTGATGCAAATAGGGGAAAACAGGACTACCACACTGTGCAATCAAAACGCAGCCCCAGAGACAACCGAAGGGACAAGTTTATGAAAAAATCATGTTTTTTTTTAACCACAGGATTTATGATTTATTTATATTGAAAAATTGCAGAGCATAGAGGTTTTTTGGGTTTGGGTTTTCTTTTTTTTTCCTTTTTTTTTTTTTTTTTTTTTAAGTTTGTTCTGTTTTGTCATAAATTGCCTGCCATTGGTTTTTAAATGTAGAAAGTGGACAGTTTTTTCTTTCACCCACAGGAAGAAACCCTTCCTATTCATTGACATAGGAGACACAGAGCAATGGAAGGCTTATAAGGGTAGCAACAAGAGTTTATCCAAACCGCTTTTTAAGCAAGCTGGTGTGCCTCTGAATGGCGTTCACAACACATCCATAATGCTCTCTGTAAAAGCATAACCATACAGAACAAGCGGTTTCCCTGCCTGAGGTCTGCCGAGGCTTCCAGAAAGCAAAAACCAATGAATCCTCCTATCTAACCAGCCAGGCCTTCACCCACGCGCGAACCCTACCCCAACGTGGCACCACACCGTGTCACGGCAAGAAGGGGCAGGATGCAGCACGCGCCCAGCGGCATCTCCAAAGACCTCCGGGGACTGTGCAGATAGCAGAGGCGCAAGAGAGGAGCTTGCAAGGCGCCCGGCCGCCAGGCTCACCCAGAAGAGCTCAGCTGCTCCCGGAGACGCAGGGAGGCCTAACGACTTCCCTGAAACTCTCTTCCACCTGAATCTCCTCTCTGGAGAGGATGAGCAGACACAGAAGTAATTCAGGGCAATGGATTTTCACACTGTTTAAGCTTTTATTATCTAAACCTGAGAAGAACACAGGGAAAGCAGGAACTTTTCCCAGGCAGTCTCTCATCAAAAATGCCTGTTCGCCTGTCAGAGGAAAATAATTCCACACGTTTCTTTTTCTTTAGAGGATGGATACTGATGCTTTGAGGAGCTATCGCCTGGATCAGCAATCAGGTTAGAGGTTTCAAGAACATTATATCATACTGCTATAGGAGTCAAAAAGAGAGGAGAAATGGATGGAAGATTTACATGCATGTAAGTAAAGGCACATCAAAAGCATCACTGTATTTAGCCGTCGCCCTATCCAGCTAACTGTCACAGCATGCTTTCTCTGGCAGACTCAGGTACAGAAACAAAGCAGGTTCGATCATCGCTCCCTTGGGTAAGTAAAGCCAGTCACGGACACTAGATGATTTTTCACAAACTACTACAGTATTTTTTCACCTCCAAGTAAAAGCAATATGCAATGACGACATTTACCCTCATATTTGAAAGCATCAAAAAAAAAAGCCCAAGACTTTTTTTTTTTTAACTGAGTAATACCTCACCCCACATGAGATTAACACGGTGTAAGTCAGTAATAAAGTTATGCTAAAGAGATCTGATATAAGATTATGAACAATTTCTCAAATCCAGAAATATTATCTCTGGCACATCCTACAGCCAAAAGGAGTCTGCATCATCCATGAGAACAGCACATGGAAAATACAAATTTAATCGCTACAACAATGATTGTAGAGAGTGCTCAGTGGAGGTCAGAAGAAGTTTCAGCAAAAAAATACTTGCAGCCACTCATACTTTATCTTTCTGAGGTGTCCAGTAACAAAGTCTGTACAAGTTGTTCTGGTGGTCGTCTTGCTTCTGAGGACAGCAACCCTAGACCTCAGGACAGTCATTTTGGGCCACGCTACCCACCAATATAGACATAGCTGGAGACATACAAAGCCATCCACGTACATCTGACCTGCCAGATCACTCGACTTAAGGGAACAAATTACTTCCCAGGTTAGAGACAAATAAATGTTGCTCGTGACAGAGTAACAGAGGGGAGATATTGCAAGGGAGGGCCCCAAGTCCTCTGCGCCGCTCTGGCTAACACAGGATGGTCTGGAGCAAACAATTTCATTTGGCCATAAACGTTCACTGGCATGCCTTAATCATGTTTAGGAAGCAATGATTCAGTAACCTATTAAAATAGATTTACCTTCTGCCTACAAGGCTGAATTCTTAATAACATAAGTAGAAAAAAAGCCGAGCTGCATTTTACTTGAATATTTTGACTTGCACTTTGGTGTGTGGGAAGATTTTAACCAAGCAGCTGCTAATACTGTAAATAATGAAAACAAAAGTGAAGTGTTAATTACGGCTTGGCAATTAAATAAATACACTATAAAAAAGAAAGCAGATAAACAGGGAAAGGTTTTCATGAGGAAAGAGCTATCTTAAAAGAACACACAAAACATACTAGGAGCTAAAAGACTGCATGAGGATACGGGTCCAAACACTTAAAGTTTGCCCTGGTCTGAAGGGAAGGACTTTTTGTACAGGAATTCAGTGCTGCTCATTGGAATATGCTGTGTAGAACATAATGCCTGTTTACTAGTTTTTTTCCAGATCTGTTACTATGCATTTTATAAGAAGCAGTTTGTTTAATTAACACATGTTCTTGGTTATAAATGAGAAATTAATGTTCTATAAAATGTAATAAAATAGAATATCTAGTTAAAGCTTTTTAAAATATTAGACTTTGGGATGCAGGGGACAAAAAAGTAAACCACTGTGAATTGGAATGATCTAAAGTAAAAAAGAAACTATTTTTTAATCTTATCAATCACTTCCCACCTTGTGGAAACCATAGAAGGGATTACATTTTTTGGGGAAAAAGTGTTAAGTAAAAAGACAGTTCAATGTTTGATAGATAACATAGGAAAAAAAGAAGAAAATACAGAAGATCAGAAGAATATGAGTTAATGTAGACCATTCATCACATTTTCAGTGGAAGAAAACAAAGGAAACGACCAGCTTCAGAAGAACCTCCTGCTTTTACTCCAAATAGGTTTGCTGTATTTGTGTATCACTGAACTTTGCTCGTAGTGTCAGAAAGAAAAGCAGCAAGTTGCTGAAATAAAGTTTCATGGTGGACAAGGGAAAAAGGTTGGTTACACTGCTAAAATAGCTACACATTTCATGTACAATGAAGCAAAATATGCCTAAGGTTAAGGCTGTTGAGGGAGAACTCATTCCGACTTACTGATGTGCCCTGGGTTACAGCCAACAACTCTGATCTGATTTTTCAGCAAAACACTGAGCAGACAGGCAGCAGCCACGCGGGCATACACGTTCCTTCAGAGACTTTGTCCACGTACTGGCGAGAAGCGCTGCTTGCTGCTCAGACACCCCAGCCAGGCTGCAATATTCACCTCCTGGGCCTCATCAGTATTTTGAGCAGACTGCCAGCTGACCACCAGGTTTGCTCCTGCTACCAATATGACTGACAAACATGGAAAGAGGGAGCACATGCATCAGTATGTCCAAGGCCTTCCTTCTTAGAGCAGATAGCAGGCACCGACAGGCAACCAGAGAGGGCTGTTACCTTTTGGGTGATGGATGGATGAGTGAACGGTGCGCCTACGCTAGGGTACTCATGATAATTTCATAAGATGGCAACGAGGGAGCATTTCCGTGTTGTGCTTGTGCAGCCCATAGCACAGAACGGTCCTAGTTCATGGCTGGCCCTCTAGAGTCAAGGAAAAGATTTATATGTACTTCCACTTTTGCAGCTCAGTAGGAACACTGAACACTAGGTAAGATTAAAACACATTTCTTGGATTTTTTTATCCATTTACGAAATACAAGTAATTCTTCTGGCATTTTCTGTATTTCATTTACCCTTGTTTTTCCATAGCGATGGAAATAATAGTGCTTAAGGCTATGAATCCATTACTTTGGTGTAAGACTAGGCTAATAAACCAGCATGAATGGATGTCACAGAAAGAAGTGAAAAATCTCAGGATACACACACAGTTCCTTTCCAAACTCCCAAATGTCATCACTTACTGAAAGGAGAAAAACAGAGCAGCATGTGCTAACACATTTTATTTTAAAAGTCTTCATAAGTTTCTTTTTGAAGCTGAACTTCAGAGTCCAAATCACTTGTTTCAGTGATCCTCTCACTAAATTGTTTTCTCCTCTGTGCTGTTGAAACACAGCATTTTATTATTTGGTTACAGATGTAATAAGCTTTAGAGAGCAAGGGAAGAGAAAGTAAAGCTGAACGATTGTTGTGCTTGTGTTTCTTTTCGCTAGGTAATAAATAGAGGAGTTATCTGAACACTTGATCAAGCTGCATTTCAGGGACGAGAAAACAGGGGTGCTCTTGCAGCACGGTAGGTTTGGCTGTTTCCGAGTGGGGTTGCTGGGAGCTGGGTCTCTGGGGGCTGCGTGGTGCCCTTATTGCTGTGCGGTCTGTGATAGTGCCAGAAAGGCCCCCCCCCCCCCCAAATTTGCAAATTAGCAAATTCTGTGCAAAACAGACAGTCACAAGCCTCAGCAACAGGGACAGATCAAAAGTGAAGCTGTTGTAAAGCTGCTTGCTCAGAATAAGTGAAGTAGTGAACTTATGAAGGGCAATAAGGTTATTTGCTATGTAACAATTCTGGATTTATCATTAAACCAAAGTCTGACCTGTTTCGGTGAGCGAACAAGCTAGACAGCATTTTCAGTAAAACTAAAGAACTTAGCAAGAACAGAGAAAAAGGAGCTGAATGTTAACCTGTGAATAGATGAATGGTGCCCTCATTTTGCAGGCCAAGCATGTAAAACAAAAGATCTGCATGTGTCTTCATAGCACAGGCAGCATCTTAGGCAGAATATTTCATGCACTTCTAGTTCTGTCACGCTTCTGCGGCCTCTATCCCCTCCCTGGAGTGAACACAAGCAATACATTTGTGATGCTGCTAATCTTTGCTTATCTCCCTATCTTTTATGTTTATCTTGGTCTTTCAATGCAAATGAACTGCAGGACACAAGGATTGCCAAGAGCAGGGTACAGGCACAGACCACCGGTGCCTGGTATAGTGAAGAGAGTGGTTTCAAGCGTAACAGGAGGTCCTGCAAGGGAAAGTGGCCTCATGCTTGGGGAAGCAACTTAAAGGATGTTCAGTACCTCGCTTTAATATGTATCCTTGGCTTACTGCTTAATTCAGACTTCTGTACTTCACAAGCTACAGCTGCTGAGACAGGGGATATCATGGCATGGCAGACAAATGAGAAAAGCAGCAAGAAGGAACCTCCCTTACATCATAGGTTAGCAGAGACCAGAGATGCACAGGGCTACGTTGGCCATGGCTCCAAGGAAAGGGAGATAGTTTTTGTACAGTCATTAGGAAAATGTGAGGAACTGAGGATTGCGGGTCTTCCTGCTGATGCTGCCTTTCGGATGCACAGGCAGCTCCAGGAAAGGCAAGGGAGAGAGAAGACTTTTTTGATGCATTTGAATTATTTTTGTTCAAAAATGTAAATCTCTGAGGCTGTCCTGTGCTGCTGCTGAAAGGAAGGTGGTGAAGAGTTCACTGCAAGCCCTACCAGGAGACATGTGGGATGCGAGGACGTGCCACTGGCAGAGGTGACTGTGTGCAATGCTGCTCTGTGCCAGGCTGGCAGGGGTCTGAAGGAGGGTTTTGGCTGTGCCACAAGCTTGATGCAGCAGTTTAACAGTTCCAGCTGCAGTAAGGAATTCAGGGGAAGGTGCTTTGATGGGCAATTTTTTTTAATTAATCTCATTAGCGGAGAAATACCTACACTATCTTGTTGGCCATAGTCCTACCACACCACAGCAGAGGCGTATGGCAAAGGCCCTGCACACAGCTTCCTAGGAAACGCTTTGCAGTGTGCAGACCTGTGTTTTCAAACAGTATAGGCCAAATTCCTGGGTGCATTTCGGCTCAGGTCAGCCAGTGAAAACTCATGGTCTTCCCTCATTACTGACAGGAGTGTTCCCTCGTCTTACACAGTTAAGCACTGGCTAGCAAAAACTTTCTTCCCTGTCCAGTGAAGCTACAGCAGCCCCCGTCCCAAATCTCAAACACAGGTTTATAGATTTGAGGCCAGACTGCAGCATAATGTCATTGAATCCAACCATCGGTTTAACAGATGGCAGAACTTCCTCCTGCAGCAAGCGTAGCAGTCTGTGATCAGCTGAAGACTGGAGTGTCTTGCTTGAAAACTTTTAAGCAAGAGACACACTACCTCCTCCTTTGGGTTTTTACTCCCAAGACAAATATCCCTTCACTTGGATTACATCTAACTTGAATTTTGCTTCAGCTTCCAGCCACTGAAGTCTGAAACACTATTTTTACCACCTAATGGGCAGTAGCCAATTTAAAACACAGCTACTGTTCTTAGTCATAAAGGCAGACCTCTACTGAGGGTTCAAAATGTCAATAATGAATGCTGATTGTATTGATTTGTCATTGATCTTCTTGGGACTTCCATCTTTACAAACTTTAAGTCCTGAAGAAGCCTCTGCACAATATATATAAATGAGTCTTTAATTTACCTACTTTATTTCTCACTCTCTCGTGGCAGCAGAGTGCTTGGTGCCCTATGGGAAATACAAGAAAACATATCTGACTCTCCTTTTAAGATCTTGTAAACAGACAAAGAATGTAGCTCAGAAAAACATATCGATCTGGACATAAACTCTTTTGAGAAGATTTGTAATTTCCCTCTTGCAGTTCTTCTGCAGGATTGTTCCTCCTCCTTTTAACCACACCTCTTAGCCTCTCTCCCCTTGACTCACGCTGTTTAAAACTTCTCTCCTTAAGGCCGTCTTTCTGTGCAGAGTGTTTTTTGTAATCTTCTCTGCAGAGGTCACTATCTAAAAACGCCTTATAACATGTGTCATAGGAACACAGAGACAATTCCTCAAAAAAAGGTCACCATAGAGTACATGACACTCTAGGGCAGATTTTCTTATTCTGGCCTTCTTGCTTCCAGAAGCCACAGTCATACTGAAGCTTTCATACCCCTCTCCCCACTGAAAGGTAGCATGTGCTTAAAGGCTGGATCCAATATGCTTTCATTGCTGATCTTCCCCAAAGTCTCCTAAATAGCAGTGTATTTTTACTGTGGCTCCACAATGTCCTGCCCTGCGAGCGGCACTGAAAGGCTGGGAAGGAGGGGGAGGCTCAGGCTAGTAGCACCCAGCGATGGCCGCTCTGCTCCGTGAGCAGCGAGGTGGCGTGTCTCCAGGCGTCTGGCAATGGCTAGAGGGAAGGGACTGAGCCTCAGCCCCTAGGAGGGAATTTGGCAAGCTGCCCTACGGCAGCACTAGAGACCGTGCCGTGCTGCAGAAACTCGGCAAACCTTCCACTGAGCTGCTCACCTCGAGGCAACGCTCGAGGGAACTTAGCCGCTCTACCACCACCGAGGAACTGGTGCGCAACTGCCATTGGTACGGCTTAGCCTGACTCCAGGGTGGGCACAGTGCCTCTGACTTGTTCACTTCTGGCTTATTTTATTGTTCAGATGCAAAATGCAGGTGATGAACCGCACAAATTGACCCTCATCTTCCTCCCAAAACCAAGGTTCACAACTGATCTCCATACAAGCCCAGCTGTTCCCTTCCTCAAAAGCACACCAAGTAGGAGCACAAGACAGAAAGCCACGGGAGCAATTACCCTGGTCACCTTTTTGTTGCCGGTTAATGGACTTGCAGCGAGCAAAGGCTACACGTCAGCCAAAGGCAAATGGAGCGACCAAAGGCCTGAAGTGCAATCGCACCCAGTAACTCCTAGAGAAGGCAAATAACTCATTTGCATCAAGTCATCCTTTTCTGTTACAGGGTACTTTTACTGGGAAGCTGGTTTCTCACTGAACTTTCAGCCACGAGGTGCCCTTCAGTGCTCTGAGACCTCCAGATAGGCTGATAAGCTGAACTCCTGTGAAAACGGCAATTACTGTATATTGGGGCTGAAGACAGCCTCGGACACCAGAAGACATATGGGCCCTCAGACCAGTAAACATTTACTAAACTTACTCTGTGTTGCACCTTTCAGAAGCCTCTGTCACGTGACCTTTGAAGTTCATAACTGAGAAAACATTAAGATTACTTCTAACTTGTATTATGACTGTACTGCTGCTGACTTCTGGCTTTCCGCTGAACGTGTTGTTGCCTGTGCCAACTTGTTAGATAAGGTCTTAGGGTTTGCCTACTGAAACAAAACAAACAAACAAACAAACAAACAAAAGGTGTTCTACTTCTGAAGAGAGTTTGGTGCTTACTGCAACTCCATACATATATCTGCACCTTGAACAAAGCACGTTTCTTATCAGTACTAGCAGCTGAAGGGGAAATAGTGGGATAAAGAGAGTGGGATATGGGCAAAATCTAAGGTAAAGGGGCAACAAAGGGAAGTGATCCTGGGGTAAACATACAGTCATTTTGTGATATTCACATATAACTCCAATCCTTGCAGCTCATGAAACGCCTGCTGATGCCCTTTAGATTCTTTGAAGCATAATCTCTGGATACAGGTATGAAAAGTAAGATTTTTCTCCTGTACAGATTAGCAGCCCATTAAAGTTCCTTTTAAATTAAATGTCCTTTCTTCACTATGTTTCCCTCATTTATTATCCATGCGACCATACAACCCCCACAGTCCCTATCAGTGTCCTGCAGGCAGAGAGGGACCTGGACTACAGGAAACACCCCCGAATGCACCTGCACATGGTGGTGACAGACACCAAAACGCTCACTGGCATGACATGGATTCCTGTAGATCTATTAATTCTCATTCATCACACGTCCCAGTTGCTGTTCCTCTTGAGTGGGGGATTCATTTCTGTCTTGGCCATTTTGGATTTATAACCGTGGCCACAGAGAAATGTTTATTTAGCTTCCCTTATCCCACAAGACTAAAATGCAAAAGGTTCAACAGCCCAGCAAGATTTATAAAAGAAGTCTTTAAAACTTAGTACATTGTTCTGTACAAAACGCTAATGCTTGTAGTGCAAGTGGCTAATTAACTCCAGAACTCTTTTTCTCTCAAAAGCAGTTTTGTTTGAGATTTTCTTTTAAGAATATACCATTTATAAACTTCAACAAATGGTGGGGGGAAACGGGGTTACTATTTTAGTGGAATTTTTTGAACAAGTAAATAAATAAATGCAGGAAGTGCACCCTTCCCTACCGCCTAAGCCAGACTGTGTCAGCAGTTGCCGTAGCCTCTTGTGGGACCATTACATTTTGGCTACGACAACACCATCGCGCAGCCACTTCTATACGCTGTAGGACAGTTTCTGTAAGCAGAGGCTACCAGTGAAGAACCGCCGCTGACTGCTGATGGGCTCTTAAGGCCACTTGTGCTCTGGGGACACTGAGGCGCTGAAGGGCATAAGGTGCCTTTGGATGGCGTATGGAGATGGCCTCTACCAGTTTCCCTTGCTGAAACGACAGAGTTATTTTGTGTTGGTATCTCCATGATCGTAATTGCCAGCTGAACGGCAAAAGTTAGCCACTGATTACACTGTGCAGCTACCAGGGGGGTTTCTCTGCAACTTTTGCCAGCCAGTCCACCATTAGAAAACAGCTAAATCAAACCCTCAAGGCTGGGACTTTTTCCTCCCCAATTGGTTGCTCAGTGGTTTGAAGGCTTTTATATCTGACACTGACCTGTTCTCCCCTCCACACATACATCTCCGGTACTTTCTGCATGTCTGAGTCAGGTAGCCACCCAGACATCAGTAAGCAAAGGTCTCCAGCCATCTCCATTCCCTGTCTCACAGGGGACATGTCCCTCTGCCAAATGGAAAGTCAAATCCCCAGCCAAGCCCTATGGACGGATTCCTCCCTGACAAACCAGCTGTGTGAGTCCTTCCTGCTCTGTCTACAAACTGCTTAATGCTGGGCAAGCCCAGATCACAGCTACCCTGCCCTGGCCAGCCAAAGCCAATGCTCCTGAACCAGGCAAAAGATTATAAACAAGTAGAAAAGCACCAATCCCCCTTTTCCATCCTCCCATGAGCATCCTCACTATGGGGTCAAGGGGCAGTGTGAGATAACCAGAGATAATGGTTTTCCAACATGAGTAATTTAGTTACAATTAAAATAGGTATCAGAATAATTTAACTGGCAACGGCACAAGAAATCATTGGGTCTAATGGCACAACACAGGAGAAAATACGTTCTAAGGTAGACACAAAGTCAATGGATAAGCAGGGACAAGTCAGGGGCCTGAGCTCTGCCAGGCCAAGGCTCAGCTGATACTGGTCACATCATTCAAGAAACTTACAGATGCATTTTAGCCCATGGCAGCAATCGTGACATTAGTTGGAAATGATGCAGTAAACTGTGTACAGAGAGGAAGCAGATACTCTGCTCTGAGCTGTGTTACTTTAAACAGAGTAACTATCAGGCCCTATTCACTGCATTGCTAGTTGTAGGAAAGAGACTTGAATATCCAGGGGAATTTTGAAGTTCTACCCATTTCCCAAAGCCCCACAGATCCCAAAACATAACCACATAGTAAGGGGTAGGAGGCAGAGTGGGAAGCTATAAGGAGCCATGATCTGAACCCGGTGACAGCCCACTTGTGAAAACTGGAGAAAAACGATCCTCGATGTTGAGATCATGACAAAGTCAGCAAGTGCAGCTGAGCTAGTGTAAAGGGAAATACGAAAAACAGGAGATTCTTCCTCAAAGCTAAGGGGAAGCGAAGTCTAGATGATCTCCCACAACGCCTCTTTGATGACTATTGTGCAGCATGTTGAACTGAATTATAAACTTGCCATTTAATGCCCAGAGATCTGATAAACCTAAGAGTATCAGGCTGCACTAACTGATGAGCAGTTCATTTAATTTGCTGAACTTGGACTGTGTTCACAAATCTCAGAAGCAAAAGTTTTCACAGCACTTGTGTAGATTATGACTGACTTATGACAATGTTATTAGTCACTCTACTGTGTACTAAAGTCACACTTTCTCTCTGCTCTCCCACAAAAGGGTACTTGGCTAGCAACGTCTACCAAAGTAGCTTTATAGGAAATTGAAAACATTTTTCCTAATCATTATTTGTTTTTTAATTATTTTTGCCAAGTACTTATTCATATAAACACCCCCTCCCCCCAAATCCACCAGTCTCTGTTACAGCTGTTGAGATCAGGGGGCTAGGCTACTTTAGGCATCTTTAGGTTTTAAGAAGTGCCCAAGACAATATTTATCCTATCATCAGCAAAAGAATGTTAAATCATCTTAAGCTGTTGAGAAAATGGATGCCTCCTTTGACGTGTGTTCTCCTTCATCCTCTCACTCGTACGTTACTGAAGTACCACAAACTGACTCCTGTCAGGGTTGGAGAAAAGGATATTGTATTGATGCAGAGATAGAAGTTTTATTTCTGGATTTGTCCTGTCTAGTCAGATGTTTCTTCAGCATGGAAGAGCATGGCTAGAAATCAAGTTTATTACTTTTTTTTTCTCTATACGAAAATACCTTTGACACTAATGCATACTGAACTCAAGGTTATACATCTAGGACAAGTCAGGTTTCACCACCACTCTAGACCAGGTCATTTTTAGATTTGAGAACAGGTTTTTTCCCTTGCATTATTTAATTTTCAGAATTGTAGATTTTTTTTATGAGGTCAGTTAAAAATCCCAAAGGTTTTGAAACCTGCTAAAGATTATAGAGTCGTAGAAAACTGCATTGAAATGTGATCTATTTTATTGCTTCCAAGGGGCTTGTCAGCTTCCTACTGAAACACAGTTCAGTAATTGTTAATATAGTGAATATAAATGAGAAGGTAGCTTTTTATTAGCAGTAAATGATTGGGTTGATTGACATTAGGGATCCTTTTTATATAATTTCATTGACAAAAGCATATGCTGGTAGGCACCTATTTTCCAGTAACACATTTCTATACGTAATGAAATAACTCACTACATAGTATTAAGCTATCATGTTACTGATCATGTTGCGTATGCCTGTCTATCCTAATTCCTCCTACAAGTCACATCAAAAAGGCATTATCCCATTCTTTTCTATTTTACTTAAAAGGTACTTACACTTACGTATACCAGAATTTACTTGTAAGATGCTTCTTTTGTCTGTGGTTCTAGGGTTTTCTGAATTCAATATTCCATGGCAGGGCACTTCTGAGTAGAACCTTCATGTTCTTCTGGGCAAACACATTTCATTAATCTCTATTATATTTGTACTCTTTGCTCATAGAAGTCTGCAGTCCAGTCCCTTCCCCTTTCACAAGGAGGTTTCACATTTAAACCATTTTTCCGAGAACTAAGCACACCTTAGCCTGCAAGGCTTTCAGCACCTCACACGCTCACCAAAGCACATTACTATCACGAGGTTAAGGGGTCCATAATAGGCTGAAGTGAAGGTGTGGGGAAAAGCAAATTGCTATCATGAGGTAAGTTAATAGCCCACGCAAAATAAAAATAATATGCTATTTTGCATAAAACTGGATTATAGGATAGGAACTGCAATAGAGGTAAAAGCTGCACAAAGGCAAAAGACTTATTTAAGTAAAAAAGCTGAAGTCTCAGGTACTGGAGCCCAGAGTCTCAAGAGTAGTCCTCTGATCACAGAACCTCTCACCAGCCTCTATGTTCCCTAACAGATTAAATGCTTAGATTTTAAAAATGAGTATACTGATGACCTGAAACGTACACAGTTTGCAAACTCATTTCCAAGATGTGTCTTTTTAATTTAGTGTTTCTACTGTTGCATTGGGCTTCTTAGGGAGAAAAGCAAATCTAGTTTCCAGGACAAAAATAAAAAAAAAAATCGATTGAGGAATAGTTTCTCCTACCAAGACAAACTGTTTTTTTTTAAAGTGATGCTTAAGAATGCATCAAAGAAGACTTCTGGGATTTTTAAATCTTAGGAAAGAGAGAAGTCACGTGAAGTGCAATTGTGATGCATCTAATTGGTTTTTATGGAGACTACAATAGTTTCATGAAAATTACATAAAAAATGATCACATTTAAATTTTTATAAAATGGATGGGAATTTAATAGGAACATTGATATTGCATTAAAAGTCCTCTTTGGGACCTCTTTGACTCCGTTACTTTCAAACACAGCATAATTCAGCAAGAAAAGGATGCAAGAAATCAGCTTGCTATAGGTAATGGGAATACGAGCACTGTCAACAACCTTCCCAAAGGTGAATTCAGATTAAGGTTTTGATTCAGAAGAAAGCATCTCTCTTGCTCACCTCCTGTTTAAATGCAGCACAAGTGGGGAGGATGCATTAACGTCCAGGGCTCTTCAGTGATTTGTAAAGCAGGTATGCGAAATCACGTACAGCTTGAACCAAGATACTGTAATACATCCCACGGTTTTAAGTATTTCTCAGTCACTACAGGATTTATTCAAAAGGTCTTCCCCTTCCTATGCTACCACCGAACCCCCCCAAACCTTCCTCCAAGACTCAACATGCAGTCTCAGACCCCCTTGTCAGCTCCTGGCAAAGCCAGGAGAGAGGACCAAAATCTCCATCCTACTACGCCCAGCTACAGTCTTGATCCACTGCTCTCTGAGGTGATGGCAATCCCTCAGTGAGTTGCCAGAGCACTAGATGAAAAAAAATAAAAGACAAAAAGGAAATCCAAACAAGAGGCTGATTCCTCTCTGCAGAGAGTTATCTGTCAGAGTTATCATTTCCAGGAGAAAAAGAATGATTTTATTTGAATCATGCCTTTTTGTCTTAGAGTTGATTATAACAGATAAGGTGCTTTTCACTTCATGTCTTTATTTGTTCTTTTCTCCAAAACCTGAGTTGTCATTGCATGTTCTTCAGAATGACAAAGCTGCTGCTGTAACATGTTTATGTGAAAAATCTTAACCCCTGAGAGAAACAGTTGAAATTACTCATGAAAAATCCCTAAGATGGATATCCAGAAGCTCAAAAAGTGGCAAAATTAAAGGAACTGATGTGAAATAAGGAAAATAAAATGGAACTGGTAGAAATGTCATTGCCTATAAGAGTCAGTGGGGTGATCTCTTCCCAGTTTGACCTGTACTCTCGCATGCAATCTACTGTCAATCTATCTTTCATTTCCAAGTAAATAATGAGTTTTATTTCTATATAAATTTTGCACTATTTTCCCCCAATGGTCACTGTAAGAATTACCGCACATTTACACAAATGAAATTTTGATCCACAACCACTCACAGAAATAAAACCCAGCTGTAAAACAAATGAGGAAGAACAAGTAACTGATGGCTGGGCATGAACAGATCAGATCACAAATCTGAGTTTTCTAATATGTTGGCAAATCATTTCTCTCTGCTACTCATCCTTTTCTGGTCAGGCCCAAGCCGATCCACTGTTTATCCCCTACATAGCAAATTCATCATTCTCACTCATGCGCTTATGAATATGTTATAAGTTGTGACTAAATGTAATTATGTAAATGATAGTCATTTGTTTGCTATACAGATTAACGTTCTGCTTCACTGGGGTCCCAATATGGAACAGCAGAAGTTTGAGCTTTGCAGCTGTGCCTCTGTGTGGTGCTGCCTCTCATCTAAAAATTAAAATGAAGATGAAATTTGTCTTTTACTTAGTGTGAACAAAACAAACCATCCCTATGTTACTTGGTCCATTATCTATTACTTTCTCCATGTAGTGGAATCCATCACCCTTCCCAGTGGTGATAAACTCTTGGGGCGTAATTCTATACACCTTCAGCTCCACAATACAACCCTCAAAGCATTAACTCAAATCCCAGTAATGGTTTTGCTTTTTGTAGTGAGGCTCCTTCAACTTCTTTTGTCAAACTGAGACCTGTCAATAGGTGTAAAAAGTAAAGTTCTGCTATGATGAGAAAGCTTGGCTAATAAAGTTTTATGGGAAATGGCCTTCCCATCCTGTGGGAATTTGGCAATTTGCCTAATTTGGCAATTAACAAGTTTGCCCATTTTGCATCAGGATTAACCTGAGAGCTTTTAAAGACAGAGGGCAAGGTAAAGTGTCTAACAAAGAGAAAACCTCCTCAAAGAAGCAAACAGCTGGGTGGTCCAAAAGCTCCCTTCCACACACGTGCCTTCTTTTGAGAAATGTCACACTAGAAACCGTCTACGCATATTGCTGGCTACTTTTTCCCTATCTAGAAAGTCACCTGGACACATTTTTCACTACCCGGCTACAATATTGCTGTGAAGCTGCTTTGTTCCTACAGAAAGCCCTAGATCTAACTAGCCAGTTTCTTTTGTTTAAACCAATAATATTATATGCAGACTAAACACAGCTTCATGTTGTTACAATAACAGTTTCAGTACTCATCATACAGTTATCCCAAAGTGTTTATATTCAATTTTCTAATGATATCTTTTGAATTATGCATGTGTTTACCTAATATAGAAGATGCAATATATGTAGCTCTAGGAAAGAAGTGTAAAAAACCTGCCAGTCTTAGAGAGGGACTTACAAAGATAATGGCTAGTTCCCTAACAGTGAGGCTAAAACATATACAATTTTATTGCAAAAGTTCCTTTCTCGTATGGGCATTATTGACAACAACAACCCTTACCCTTGCTGTATAATTAGTACGGCATGGCAATGGAAGCAGGAACAGACTGCCTACAGATTCTAATACTGTATTAGTAAAAACACAATATTCAGGATAAAGAAAATTGCCTCTCGGGGCTCTTGCATCTAGTAACAATGAAAAAAACCCTGCAGTTCTGCACTTGGTGTTTACAGTGCCACCCAAATCCCTTTCAACAGAATTATAGCCCTTCATTACCTTATTAGCTCTCAATTATTTACACATATAAGAAAACTATTAATGTTTTTCAATTATTCTATAAAATATATATACTGTGGTTCCACTACCACAGTTACAGAAGGACTATTCAATAAATACTGTGGGATACCTATGAATAATGAACAGGAGCAGGGACCCAGGGAGCACCGGAGAGCTGGATTAAACTGCATGCTTTATCACTGACTTCCCATGTAACTGTGGCTAAATTGCCCCAGACCACATGCAAACGAGAAGGCGGGTGGCTATGTTTCACAGCGAGCCTGGGGCGCTCGGTGAGGTGGAACTGAGCATGAGATGAGTTTGGATCCCCTTACAAATTCTCTTGGGACATGAACCTGGGTTTCCAGCTTCTTATAATCCTACCTTAAGAATAGCTTTGGAGCGACTGTCACTTTCTTGGTGTTATTCTGAATTTGTGCTGGAGCCCCAGAGAGCAACCTATACGTATCCCTGGACACTGATTTCTTATGCTGAGTTTCTCAGGTGGTTTATCTTTAATTCAAAAAATAGATATTTCCATCTACACAGTAGGAAACAGAGCAGTGGTTTTGTAAATGGTGACCAATGTACCTTGCTAGCTCCTCAGATTGCTCCAGGTGATGTAGCAATACTTTCACACCGTAGAAATAGTCATGTTTGTAAATTACTTGGAGTTTCTTAGGTGAAAGGAGGTTCTTAACCTGAAAAGTAGTATTTCTGATAGCAAGCTGAGTTCACAGCTGATATCCTGGACATATTCCTCCAAAAGGATAAGACTTGAAAAAATACTTGGAATCTTTAGAAATGCTGCCTACAGAGGAAAGAAGTCAGTTCAGCATTTTAAACATATTCCTGATTGAGTCAAGGGGATTAACATACACTATCTCATTATAGATGTATACAGTGAAAATTACAGGAGGGCAGTTCATACAGCATGCTCCTGTTTTATAATTTAACAGAAAACATTCTTTATCCTCATTTCAATCTTCCTCTATTTCCACATACAGAATAATAATCAGTGCACAGAAAGTCATGCCCACATCCATTTCTCACAGTGCTCATGTATCACAGAGAAGCATAATTTTTCAGCCAGGGTGACAGTGACCCACAAGGATGCTCCATGAGTGCGACCAACTCAAATATTCATAAAGTTACTGATTTATTCCAAGTACTTGGCTCCCATCAGGGTTTTTCCCCTTTGACTGCATGCAGATTCCAAGCTTAAAATGTTTTCTTGCAATGGGGAATTGTAGGAAATCAGTATTTTGGGAAGTGGAATATTGGAAGAGGGGAGAAACACCATGCCTTTTCATACTTTTCCTAAAGGAAGCATTGTTCCCTCTTATTTAAGTAATTACTAATTGTATGAGTAACTAATTACAGTTGAATAATTATTTTGTTAAACAGCAATAGAGAAATTGATTTTTCATCAAATTTCAGATTTGTGAAATTAATTATGCTAGTCAAAAATATTTATTTGCTAATATTATTCTTTGTAAACACTGTTAAATGTCAAAGAATTTTAAGCTATTTCACAATACAGCAATTGAGTCATCTTTAATAGATTTGTCGCTTCTTTTTTTTTGTTGTTAATTACACAGAAAACACGCATCTCCTCTTTTCCATCATAGTGAAACAAAACAGTGAGAAGTGACAGGCTAAAACCTAGAGGACTAAAAACTAAAGAATTCCAGTGGCAATACAAGCAATTTTGTCAAAAGATTCCCATTCAAATTCCATTTCAGGATAGCTATTTTCTAAGGGCTGGCCCAAGGTCATGGGTTCCAATCCTTTCCAGGTTATGAATTAGGGGAGGTGCAATAGATACTGTAGATGGTAGACCATCTGTAGTGTAATGAACTAATGCTCACATTAGAAATTCACACATACAAACTAATGCCTTTTTTAAAAAATAAAAACAAATAAAAAATGTAACTAGCAGCATTTGGCAGCATCAGAGGGTCCTAAACGGAAAATGGGCCTGCAATACATGCATTGCACAAGCCAAGCTATATGATTGCAAGCCAAGTCTCTGCACATTGTCCTGCCAATATGTCTCAGCCCTTCTCTGGAAGGCTATTTGTATGGATATTAATTCAGTCCTTGACTGTTGAGCTAAGGCTACTGTTTGTTTTTTTTTTTCTCCAGTGAAAAAGTACATTCTTGTCAGTGCTTGGGACCTACAGGGTCTATGAGCTATTCTCAAGAGGGCCCAAGGGCAGTGACGCATCTGCAGGAGAGCACCTACAAAGTTCTGGTGACGTGAGATAAGACTGACTGCTTTGGCTTCATGTCAGACATGGGATCCCGGTTCTCAGAAGCTGAGGACAGGAGTCAGTTTGAAGAACAAGGCCATCCATGTAGGGAAAGAAAAACGTATTTTTAAAGTCAGCCTAGGAAGCTGCAAGTATGAAGGTGGTATTTGTGATGGGGACACCAGACCATTTTAGCTACTCAGCTAAATCAGTGCCAGTGTGAAGAAGCTGCAAAGAAACGCCATGCAAAGAAATGCTAAGTTGATGAATGACTTTGGGTCACCAATAAAGTGACAAATCTGCAAGGTCACTCTGTGTTGGAGGGCCTATAAGCTTCCCATGGAGTCTATTAGCTCTTTAGTCTCAAGCAGAACCACTGCTTGCCTCTGTAAAGGCTTCCAGTCCCTGTAATTCCCTTACAATTTTGGCTTTATCTCTTTACCAAAGTGACCATGCCAGTTGTAGAGAATTGCGCTTTAAATGACCCTGGTTCCAAGGCTGTTGGAACGTGTTATTTTACTGTAGAAAGGTTCATGTTATGCATTGCTGATGAGCCACCGAATGAAGACGACCTCTGTTAGGCACTTTGGCTCTATTACTGGGAGTAAAACAGAGGAAAACACTCCAGATGGAAACAAACAAACAGAAATACCCAGAACAGTTAAAAGCTCTGCCAAAGCTGGGGGGGAGGAAAAAAAAAAAAAACAAAACCAAAAAAACTCTGGCAATGAGGACAGTGACTAGAGAAGGTTAAACATCTCTACAGGGCCTGTAGAGCAGACTTCATGGCAATGAAAAGGAAAATGGGTAGAAGCCATCTTCATTAAGGGACTTCACATTTTTATATCTTTCAGGAGGCTAACATAAGGTCATACTATTGTACTATCATACTACCATACAGAGGACTAACTCTACGTGAAAATAAAACATACAAGGTTTTTTGTTGTTCGTTTGTTTTGTAGAGTAGGAGTAGTAAGGGTGAAAAAACAGGGAAGGATTTTTGAAGTTCAGGAGCCTGCCTCAGGAATTTGGGAGCATACACAATTCCCTAACAAGAAATTTGCCTGTGCTTTTGGCCTTAGAGACGGAGCATTCAGAACCATGAACATAGGGCTCCGAATTAAAGCTTTATGAAGAGATTGGCGTTTACTCAGAATTACGTCGCTTGCAGAGCTCAAAGTCAGGATCCACAGAAATGGGAATAGCCTGCGCTGTGAATAATGCCACTAGCCAAGAGACTTGATGAAAATGATGCTATGGGCAATTAGAAGGGGAAATAGTGGTTGAAAAGACTTGTGATATCTCATGCAAGAGTTCTGCAGTCTTACTCTGTGGCTACCCTACACAACACCTAGGAAAAAAAAAAGTCTAAGAAGCTCCCTTCTTAGACACATGCAGATTATGAGCTGAAAGTCAGAAAAAGTCCAAGCTAGAAAAAAATTAATGTAAAACTAAGACAACTGAGCCCAAGGAAATGACAGAAATTCAACCAACAGAATTGTCTTCTGACAGTAACACTGCTGCTGGTGAAAGAGAAACCTAAAGGCTCCCCAAATCGTGCATCTCGGAGCACGCGTAGTTGGACGTGACTAATAACTGTTCTTAATAGGGTGGTTATTGATATTTGAAACTATGGGTATTATCTTGAGGTTGGTTGGCACTAGCATTACGTTTATTTGGGAGAAGCAGTGCCAGAGCTTAAAAGAAAGGTCACGAAGCAGTTAGCTCAGTTGCTGTGTTATACAATGGCTCAGAGATGCAACACGAATTGGTTAGGAGCAGACGCTGAACGCAGCAAACTTCTGTGACTGAGTAACGACAGAACAACAGCTGAGCCAACAGACAAACTGGTTTTCTATTAGAAGAATGGAGACACTGAAATAAGTTTGAATATGAAAGAAATATATCAGGGAAAAGACAAAACTGTAACACATGCTCCAAGTCAGGACTGCAGCCTGCTCCCATGAATGTTACAGGTGCCCAAACCGTATCTACATGCAGAAAACTCAGTTTACAGAACATACCATCTGGAAAATTTTGTGAGCACTAACTTGAAAATAGGGTTTTCTCCATTTAGAGGCATTTTACTAGGTGAGCATACTTTTCTTCAAAGGCCACACAAGGAAAAAGATAGTAAGAGCCTGCCACGCCACAGCGGGTTAGCTCATTACGAACAAAAACAGGAACAGATGACAGAGTACAGAGATCCTAAGTCTACAGGTTAAATATGTTTCAGCTGCCAGGGTCTCCTGTCTCTCTTCACCAGTCTAGTCTCCACATCTCAGCCCCTCTCCTTGTTTGACTATGACATTCGCAGAGCAGCCCACCACTGACACCATTAACCAGGCCCTTCCACTGCCTTCTCAACAGTTCCTTTCTCCTTTAAACCTAATTTTTGAACCTCTCAGCACTAGCTGGCCAAGCGAGTGCTCCGAGCTCCCTCCCTCTGCAGCCAGCCTCGTGTAACAGGGTGACTTCCAAAAGTTCCCTCTGCTCCTATTACACACAGCTGCTTCTGCTTATGGTACATAGGCTTTGCGGAAAGCCCTTTTATTTACATGTTTGTTTATGCTTGGGCTGATTTCAATATGTGTAAATGAAAGTCTACAGGAGAGAAGGAGGAGGTGGAGAGGTAGATCTTTCAAATTAAATTTGTCCATGGTAAAGCAACTAAATTTTCATTTTATCTATCAGGCTATCAATAAATATTCATAAGCCTATTAACTGAAGCCCTAAGAGCTTAGAAATATCTGAATTCTCATAACTCAAGAGTCTTGTCTACTCTTCACCCCCTACCTCTTAAAACTATCCCTAATGAAGGTACTTGCTTTCCCAGACATCACCACATAAAGAACGACATTAAATCCCCCCTGCAAAAGCCTGACAAACATTGATATACACAGTCCCCTTTTGAACAAAATTTCTTCTTCAGTAAGAAGAAAAAAAATTCTTTTTTGCTCTTCTCGATAGCAGCATCTTCACTCTTATGGATGCTATGGTCTTTTCATTATTACTGTTTTTATTTACCTTCCATTTTACCAAACTGGCTGCAAATCCTCTCCCTTGCAGGAAAGCCACCTTTCCTGTGTGGGGGTGAGGATGAGCTTTGGGGACTCAGGATGCTCAGGCACGGTCAGCAAGCTGACACCAGGCTACCAAACAAAATAAGGCTGATCTAAAGCTCAGACAGGAAACTGCAGACCTGATTACATTAATCTTGAGTTATCACAATGGGCATAAATACAGTACATCCATTCTCAGCACACAGGTAGGTAGGAGATGCTGTTACTAATGAAGCTGCGTATTAATCTCACGTGGAAGCAACACAGAGCTTCTGCACTCTGAGCTAGGCTTCTCTGGACTCTGTGCAGGGAGAGATGCTTTTTGTGCTTGGGCACGTAGCCATTAGCGGCATCTGGTGCTTGTGCGGTGGCAGTTGTAATTGCATAGTGTCTTCTCCCTGAGCAGTGGGTGGTGGCTAATGGTTTCTTGGGATCACAGCAAGCGCTCTCAAGTGGCTGTTTCAGCACCTCTGGCCAGTATTTTCACCATCCAGCGTGGCTGTGCTAATAGGAGAAATCCTCAGGTGCCTGACACGTCACTTAGATAAATGCTCCTTCCCCATCTACCTTCATGTGGCCTCGGCCACTCAGTTACTGAACCCCAGCAACGCGAGCTTCCCAGCCCTATTCTGAAGTTTCTTTAGAAAGATTTCAGCGTTATAGCATTTTATTATAGCAATATCTTTGCTGCCTTCCTCCGTCCAACACCCTTTCTTTTTGCCATGATTTGTAATGCTGGGAATCAAGAGAGATGCTTGCAGATATTATTGATCTCGGCATCATGCTCATAATGTCTACGTGGGTGAAAATCTGACTGCACAGGTGAGGTTTGGGTACTCTGGAAAACCAAGAGGTTTTGAACACCTCCTCTACCCTCGTTTAGAATCGGCTTCATGGGTTGTGTGATTGTTTTTCTGCTAGCCCATGGCGGGGGAATGAACCGCAAACCTTCAAAAAAAATCTTTGAAAATTTTCAGGGATATATTCAGATCCACTAGCCATAATGAACAAGCATCTGGTGAGTATTACCTTGATCTGAGCTCATTATAGACAACCTTGACTGCATCACTGCTTTCAGAGTAATTATATAGGTAACAACCCCATTTCTTTTGCTATCTCTGATAACATCTTTATACAAAACAGTTACTGTCATATCTCATTCACCTCTTTCTCTGAGTCTTCCAGGTTTTATCTTTTGTCCTTGTTTGTTTAAATTTCAACCTCTGAAACCTCAGCAAAAGCTGATCTGCTACTGCAATTTCTCTTCAAGACAATATTACACCTTAAGCCTCAGCTTCATGGCACTGAGATCAAACACAGAAATCTCAATGACGTAAAAGCTGGTCGTTTGTTGAGTATTTTCTCAAGTTCTGTGATATTTTAACTGTGTGGCCACACAACACCCCCCCCTCCCGCACACACTGACACATTTCTGACATTCAGCAACAACACCTAAGGATAGCAGAGCTGACACCAGCACTCTTGAGCCAAATGCCACCAGAAAGCCTTCTTGCAAGAACACTTCTCCAGCTGCTACTCCTGAAACATTAATTTTTAGCATTTTGTTATCTAAACTTGTTTTATCTTTACTCCTTAAAGATCCCACACACAACTCCTTCTCCCTAGTTGTTACAGAAGTGCTGTGATTTCTGCTTATCTAGAATAATATTGATAGTGTGTCAGTGTTCCTGATCAGATTTCCAAAGGTCAGAAAGAACAGGTAGTTGTTGTTTTTAATTAATCTATTTGCAGTTTGTTCAGATCCAGCCTAATGACTCCTGTCTCTAAGGTGTGACCCAAGTAATTCATTTGCTCAGCACTAACTTCATTTTTCTGCAGTTCATTTTTACATTGAAGTTTCCTTTGTCTACAGCCATGCAGGTAGTTTTGTCTTGTGCTCCTTTCTGATCCCGCCATATGCAAAAATGGTATAAATTCTGGAATATCTCTTGTGCAGAAGAGATGCCAAAAGATGTTCTCTTGAAATGTCATCTTCCAAACAGAGTTTTGAAAGTGATAAGTTCTCTTTATTCTTTTTGTCTACTCAAATTGAATGAGATAGTAGACTCCCAGTCATCAAACCAAGCCTGGTATAAATACAAGTTTTTAATACTTCTGTGAAGAAGTGCCATTCATTTGGATAAACTCTATCATTCCTGTATTTTCACTTTTATTTTACTTTTGAGGATTTTCACAGGTAGGGCTCACATCTAACTTTTCTTTCGTAAGGTAGCCACTCATCACCTCTGAAAGGTTCCTTCATTTCATTACCCTCCCTCACTTCGGCCCTTATTCTTAACAGCAGGCAGCTTGGCGTGGAGCACGGGCTTGATTTTGCAATGGCCACGTACACTGTGCTGTTACATACTCATATCTAGGAAAAAAAAAGAAAAAAACTCCCTTTTTTCCCACCGCCGTTCTTTCTGTGATGTGTGCGCCACATAGCACCTAGCTTGTGGCATTTTATTTGCGCAAATCAGTGCGGTTCCCCGCCATGCTGAGCAAACAGCTTCTCTACCACCTCTCTGAAAAAAGTATTTGCACCACAAGCTAAACTCTTCCTATCTTTAATCTCCAAGATGCAATCTACTTTTTTCTCGACTTCAGCCAAGAATTTGATAGACTAGCCAGATAAACGTCATCATTCCTTTTCTTCCTTATTTTGTTCGGCAGTCAGAACCAACCCTCCCTAGCTGGCTGCTGCAGCAGGGGACACTCTCCAGGTGCCGGAGCAGTGGGCACTGCTCTTGCTGCTCCCCTGGCAGCAGCGGTCTGCCCTGCAGCGGCTTTCCGAGCGCTTCCCCTTCGGCTGGTCGCTCCCGCTGCCTGCAATGCAGGCCATGCCAGCCGGGGGAGGGTGATGGCCAGTCATTGATGCACACACCTGCTTCTTGGCTGTACCAGATATATGTCAGAATTGGTGCTAGTGAGAATTTATTTATATCTGTTCTGGTTTTGTCACATTCTTCAGCTATTCTGATGACTTCTTCTAGTATTAAATTGCCCATTAAGATCCTATTCTTCAGTGTGTCAATCCTACCTGCAAAAGAGCCATTTTTCATGCTGATACGCTTACTGGTTGTCTCAGTTCCCAATTCCTTCCTCAGAAGATTTTACTTTGTTTTCCAAAGAAGAACAGCTTTGTACAATAAGCTCAAGTAATCAAACAGCCTATTGGGATTTCTCCTGTCTGTTCACATGACACTGCCACAAGGCACCCATGTTCTGTATCTAGCCTTATCTTTCCTTCCAGTAAGTTTTCAAAACTAACCAGATTTCCTTGACAAACTGCCCACCTGCCTCAGGATGGGATCAGCTAGTGCCCTTATGCCTAGCTCTGTTCTCTGCAATGCTTTGGGTTAAAAGAAATCCACAGGCTGCACTTCTTTGCCGTACTTGCATGAATGCCATGGTCGTTCATGCGAGTTCATGGTACTTTCTTTCTCATGCCACATGTTATTTTGACTGAGGCAACTGCCAGCAATAGAGGTTATCAGAAGACAGAATGACCTGAACAGGTTTTAGTGCAGCCTTGCTAAACACTTCTGTCTCTCATCTGTGCAGCTCACCCATACCAAGAAAACCTTTATATGTCTTAAAGGGGCAATACACCCGTACAGGGACAAACACACCTCCATAATGTGCTGTTGACTTTATGTCATTGTGCTAGTTTATTGGACTGACTGCAGTCACTACCTTTGGGCATCTACTGATGTGAGCTTTTGAACAGAAACTAGCATAGGGATGGAGAGAGACGATTTTTGTGTTCCCCAAAGGATTTTTGATAAATTATATGTGAGGCAGTTCTGTTGTATTAAAAAGAAAAAAATAGAAAGCATGCTAATACTTGCAAATGAAATTGAGATAGGAACAGTGATTCTGTTGTTGGTACAGAACATTTACTGTTTTGCACTTCTGCAGGGATCACAGTAGGTGAGTATTCCTGTATATACTGATCACACTTAGTATTTAATGGGTGTGGAAGGTCAAAGAACATGATTCCTTGATAAAATGTTAACGGATTAAAAAAGAAAAGGTTGGAACATGCCATTTAGAAAGAGAGCTTAAATTTATAGTAAACAACCATGCAAAATAATAATAATGAAGTGAGCAGTATCTCTTCAAACTGTCGAGGGCCTCTTGGGATGTTGCTATGACATAATAAAATCACTCTATAGCTAAAAAACAACATCCCACATAAAATCATCCATTTAAACATGTTTATTGCTGAAAACATCAAGGAGCACTTACCTAAGTTAACCACCAACGACTCAGTATCTAACCTACCAATCTAGACTCCCTGTGTTATTGGGGTGGTTCCCAAACACCTCAGATAAAAGCCATCTTTTTTCACTGAATAACAGAGTGCATTTGAGTTATACCCTGCAAATATCCTTCTTTCCATCACCTTCATGATAACTGATACTATTAAACTGCCAGTGGCTTCATCACTGATGTGTTTAACAAGCTTATAATTTTTCCCCCTATCTTTTTCCAAGAAAGCACTTCCTTCTGTAAAAGTCCAGCTATAGCTAATCACATGAAGATATTTTGTTTTTAATCTCTTAATCTTAAATGTTTGAAAAAAGAGGTGTGCTCTCATATTAAAGCTCTGGACTGTGAAGGTGAGGAGGCTGATTTGAGAAAGCTTCATTTTCTCAGGAGAAGTAATGAGTTCAGTTACAGTCGAGCTGACATGGCTCATGCATGCAGGCAACCAGGAGCTGGCTGAGGCATGATCTTCCATCACACCAGGCAGTATTCCCGCATGCTTTCTTTCAGCATTTTTTTAGGCTTTCCTGTGAGTCTGAGAGACTAAGTAGCTAGCACAAACAAAAACTGTACCTTGCAAGTAAGGATGCACAAAGCTTCAGAGTCAGCTGCTAGATGACCTGTACTGGCTTACCGGCCGCCTGAGTGGCTAACATGGCATTCAAGCTGACATACAGGAACATAGGAAAGGTGCTGCAGGAAAATTTTGGAGAAAAAGAAATGGCAGAAGGACAAGCAGTGTGTGCTTGCGATGGAAAGCACTGAAAACACATCAAAAGCAGTTCTGAACAGCTGACTGAAACATGGTATATTTTATGGGCTACATGGTCATGATTAGGGCTGTAGATGTTCATACTCACTATCCAGAGACTCTACAAAGATTTAAGAAGTGAGGTGACTGGAGGGAAATATAGAAGAGCAAAATGCTGTGATGTTTTTGACAATGGAAAAAGTGAAGGAAACACTTGCATGGTAAAGTTACACAAATAGTTGTTTGTTGAAAGAACAGTGACAGGGCATTCACATAGATAATATGCCTTGAAGAAACAGGAATATCACAGGAGGTTGCCATGTTCAAAAAACAAACCAAGAGAGAAAATATTGGATTATACATCCAGGAGAGAAAATTAAAAGGGGGAAGAAAAAAAAAAAAAAAGCATGATGAGTAACTAAATTATAAGCAACACATGAAACAAGGGTTAGGGAATAATCCATTATGTTCTTCAAACAAAAGTAATAACTAGGGTAATTTTTCCCAAGTACTGTCAGTGATGTTTTCTAGACAGCTGACTTTCGGTTCTGGACAACATGCATCTGCTGTGCTGTCTCCTGCAACCCCAGTCACTCCCCTCTTGCAACTTGGAACAATTCATGATTTTTCCCACTTTAACCGAACCTTTAGAAAACAATTTCAAATTTCTTTGTTCCTCATCCCCGGTATTTTAGTTTTTTTTTTTTTTTTTTTTTTTTTAAATCCCTCCCTACCTGGGTCAACTGCCTGAGAACTTTCCCTCATGAACAGCATGCCATGAACAAGCTCTCAAAGGGAGGAGGAAAGGAGTTGGCTTGCTGTTTGCCACCAAAAAACAAGTCATGTTCATGAAAAGGTAAATTGTTTTTAAAGTAAGAAAAAGATCAAACATATGCTGAATCCTTCAACCTCTAGAGGTCTGACTACAAAAGTCTAGTGCAACTGTCCAAAAAGCGTCTTTAGCAGGCTCCAGGAAATATCTAACACAGAAAGCGTAATCACTTTTTATTTAGCATTTAGCTCAGTTATCAGCTGGGACAACTTCATCTTACTCCTTCCAGGTACAGCTCATGGAAACTTCTCTGCCCACTCAAGCAACATCATTGATTTTCCTGTGTCCCAGCTATACCGTTTTTCAAGACAGTGATGCTACCCCCGTATTCCTAAGATGCAGAGGTCTTCTCCCCCTTTGTAGCACATTATTTCAGAATCTGAGCAGAGGAGGAAAGAAAAGCAAGAAAGGGTAAGACAGAATTAAAGAACTTCAAGAAGTAATACAAAAGTTCAGAAAAACAATGAGCTGAAACACAAGCATAAGATGAGAAAGTGCCACCCCTGAACTATACTGAACACTATTAGAGAAGATCTACTACAGATTACTGGTCTATTCTCATAAGGCCAAGGAGGCTTAATGCTACTAGATCAGGCAGAACATAAAAGTTATTACAGCAGTTATATTTTGCTTGAAGGACAGATGTTGAGCAAAATATTGGCCAAAATGCTACAGCCAAGTTTCTCTGGCCAACTCATTTTGTAGGAGAAGGCAAACCTAAACAGTAGAAGTCTACTCTGATATCCCCATTAAGATCTTCCCTCCCAAAAGGGTTTTCTTCATCTCATGGACCAACCATCATTCAGGAGTGCTGGGAGGTGGCTAACACAGATGTCCCTGGGAGCCCTGTTAGAGAGGCAATGGGGGGGGGGGGGGAGGGAGAGAGGGGAAGTGCTGGTCTTTCCTCTTTAGGAGAGAGACGCTGATCCAAAGCCTGCATTTCCAGATACAAGCAGCTTTCCTTGAAGGGCTTTTTGGTGGGACAATATTTCTTTCAGAACAACACAAAGACAGCTGACAAGGAAAATTCCTCATTAGAGTTGGCTTCAAAGGTTTTCCAGTGAAATTGCAGCTTTTGCAAAGTGTGTATTAGTATATTATGCTAAATTAAAGACACTTTTTTATAATGCACCAGCATTGCAGATGGCAGCGGGGACCTGCTTGTTTGCAGAAACAGAGGAGTGTGGTTGCATTGTGCCTTGAGGGCCCTTGGTGCACAGTTGTCTTTTTTCCCAGTGTCATTCTGTACCAGTCAAGCATATACTTCTCCAGCCCTCTTTGCAGGTGATGCGAAATCATTTTGTGCTGTACAAGTGTTTTGCATCAAGCTACTCTCTGGGTTGGCTGGATTTCCATTAGCTCCTTCCTCCTGAGAGCACAGCATGGCCTCTCAGTCGCATTACAGCTGAATCTGCCATGAAAGCCTTTGTGTGCCGACTGCCACCCAGCCAAAGGGAGCTCAGAAAAGCTGATACAGCTCTCCAAAGACTAAATAGATGTTTCCTAAAGAGGGAGGGAGAAGGGAGGAAGGGGACCTGGGCTACTAAACCTATCTTCCTGCCCAGATCTCAAGCAGCAGATGTATATGAAACCAGCCCATTCGTGTTATGCTAGGCACAAAAAGTGTCTGAGAGAAGGAAAGTGCAGATGGAAATGAAGCAATTTCATTGCTTTAACATCAGTGAAATCAAAATATGGCCCATAATCTGTGTCCTCAAAAAGCTGATGGTATGAAAAAAAATCCCTGATTCTGCTAGAACAATTCAGAGTTTCCTATTAAGTTTCATTTAATGCCAACAAATATTCTTTTCTGTGCAAGAAGTCAGTGGGCACTTACGTGCTTAAGTACATGCATTTGTAGGATAACATTTCCCAGGCCCATTATAGCACAAGCTTGTTCATTAAGACAGCATTTCAGCAACAACCCCCACACATCAAAATAAAAAAAATAAAAGAATGCTTATTCCTATTTTCATAGATTTTTCCTTCCTTTTACTTACAGTACTGGACAACAGGGCATACTTAGCCTTTATAAGACAGACCATGCTTTCACTAGACAAAACAAAAAAAATTACCAGCAGTGCATCCTAGGCAGTCAACCAACACAGTGTATTTGTTGGATTGTGATTAAGGAAGGCCAAGTACCAGAACTGAGAACATTATAATTGAGAACCTTACAGAAATTTTACTTGTAGACTGTTATTTGATTATTTCATACCCAGTGAAATGCCACATGTAATTATTACCATATGTAAAATGCTACATTAAACCTTAATTTAATGTCTCCCCATGTCTTTGTACAACATGGGAAGAACCATTCTACCCACACTGAATAAGTACACTAAAAAGCAGAGTTAATTATCTCATTTTTCAGAAATGAGTGAAAGTTGAAGAGATGGAGTCTACATGAATTACCATAGCACTATCAGCCAGAAAAGCCAAGGGCAAAAAAAAAAGATTGAGTTTGCTTAATTAGGTCCAGAGCCAGTGAAGTATACATGTATCTCTAAGCCAGTGAGTGAGCCTATGGACTTCAAACAATTTAAAATACCTCTTTTGAGGGAGAGTATAAACTACAATCCAGCATGGGTTTTGGCTTCAACATGCAATTTTTCATATGCTCAAGATTATCTGCATGGAATTATTTTGCCCAATCACCATTTTGTCTCCTATCAGAAAATTACCTAGTAGGAAGTTCTAGAAAACTGTATTGAAGCCGATTAACCTCCCATTTTGTTCCTCATTTCTCAGGGTTATTTTTATAGGAACTAGTTTCTCTATAGAGGATACAAACAGCTATTACGACTGCAAACCATTGAAAATAATGTATATAAAATTATGTTTTTTCAGGAACACTTAAAATCTGACAAAAATATGATTCAAAATGTCCCCACTGTAGTTCAAAAACACTGAACAGGAAAAAAAAAATGCTCGCCATGGAGAAATCATAAATGGAGTATGTTATCCACTCATGGATGACTCATGGGTTTTAGAGGTATTTCCAGGATAAAACAGTAATCTTGGTATGTCAGATCTGCACAACAAGACATGCCTTTTTTGGCATTTTCTTGAGATAAGACATCCATCTGTCAGATCATTAGAGCAATTGTTGAGAAAATATTTGCCAGGACCTACTATTTGCCATACTGTTGACAAAGTCATTCTTGACTGGAGGAAACTCCCCAAACACAGAAAAACAGGACATAGCACAGCTAAGAGGCAGCATCCATAACACGTGCTATGCCGAGCTGCTAAGGAACTCACTCAAGGAAACCCAAGTCCTGCAGAGGACAAAGTGACAAGGGGAGCAATATGGCAGAAGAGAGAACTTCCAGGCCAGACATCCATATCGATTTAGACAGATGTGACAGAGATAAATTATGCTTGGCTTGCAACAAAGTAATCATTAACTTCCACCTTCCCGTCTGACCTAAGAAAAAGCTCTTTTACCAAACCAAAATTTTTTATGTAAATTGACTTTTCAAGAAATGCCAATAATGTGATACAAGAATTAACTCTGGAGATATTTCAGAGTAAAAAACCCAACCAAACAACCAAACAACCCCCCCCCCCCAGATTATAGGATAAGCAGTACAAATGAAGATTGAAGCAATCCCAGATATTTGTCAAAAGTTTAAACCTCATTTAAAAGACTTGTATTTTCAGAGATGTCCAAACTTCTGGGTCCCTGATAAGTCCAGAAACTGAAATGTTATGTTGCTCCTGGGAGCCAGAAGTTTGAAGCCACCATGTGTTTAGATAGCTCATGTCAACAATTAAGGAATTAGTCACACTGAATTTTGACCCTCTTCAAGTTTGCAACTGTTTTGCACTGTAATTTTACATTAATATGTACCTCACTATTTTCTAGCTCTCTGTTCTTGAAGAATAACTAGATCTTATCTGCTAACAGTTGAGTACCGCTGATCTAAGTAACAGCTCACGATTGAAATGCGGATGCACAAAGGACTAATTTCTTTTTTTTTTTCCCCCCAGATAGTTGATCTGTTACTTTATTTTTCTTAAACAGGTGAGTATATCTTTAAAGAGAAGGGGAACATACTGAGCCAGCTTATACTGCAGTAGCTATGACAACAGACTTTGAAACAAGGGTGGAAGAAGCTAGACCTGAATTTTAATTTCATTTAATTATTCTGACTACTTCACATTTTATTTCTGCATTCTATAGAAATTATATGATTTCTTTCTACTACTAGATGCACAATGTCTTTTCTAGTAGATTCTATAGATGTGTTATCCCATATTTAAAAGTCAGAAGAAACTACTTACAGAATTAGTGGACATCTTCGGATGAATGCCAGATGGGTGGAATATGTTTTACCCAAAGATGCTGGACTCGAAGCAGACGGGCAGGTGCGGGAGATCTGATTTCATGGCCTAATGGCTCCTGTTATCAAGACGACCCCATTGAATCAACTGTTAAAAGAAGAGCATCACATTGTCTGTTAGAGACCCATGATTGTCTGTTAGAAGTGAATTTTTCAAAGTCGAAAGACAGGAGAGGAGAGTTAAAAGTCACATTTTCAGTTAATTGAAAAATTGGGCTGGAACGGGAGAGAAAAGACCTCAGTTCTAGTCTCTGTCTTGCTTTTTTCTTCCAGTCCTTCCCGTTTCCCTTGGATCAAAACTTTTATAGATGATATCTACAACCATGGATATTATCAGCTTCACTAGACACAGGATCTGGCTCCCTATCCAAACCCTTCCCCAGGCCCCCCCCCTTCATCAAGCACAGCCATTTAAAGATCAAGAACACTGTCCAAAAGAACAAAACAAAAAACCCCAAACAACAAAACCCCTACCTCAGACCGTTACTACTATCATCTCTTCACACTCCATAAGTGTTTCATCTGTCCTCCCTGTCTTTATTTTCTTTGAACAGCTCCAAGGCTTCATATGAATCCCAAACCACTTTACAGCCACGACTAAACAGAGAAGGAGCCACTTTAACCTCTTTGGAGTGACCCAGATCACCTGTGCTCCCACAGCAACTTACTGAACTGCAGCCACCTGCCACAGCAGCCAGGCTGGGAGGGGACAGGACACCTTCCCCCACCACCCCGTTCAGCTTCTCTGGGCCATGATCCTTGGAGCATAGCGCAGGGGATTGTAGGGCACCCTACTCTGCCTTGTAGAGGTTGGCAGGATGAGGCATGCAGGCATGAAATGCAGAAACAGATGACCACCATACTACTAATTAGCTATAAATTCCTTTAAGAATTATTTTGCGAATAATCTACATAATATCCTCCTGGAAAGTCAAAAATGCTCCAGGCTTCATAAAATGTGAGTCATTCTTTCCCCTTAAAATCTTTTCTCATTTTTTTTTCCACTCAGCTCCCTCCAGGTTCTCAACAACGTGCCTCTGCTGCACCAAATAAAGAAAAAGTAGTTGAACAAGAACTGTAAGTAGGCATCATCCTTCTTACTACTACATTGCTTTTTAGACCTCACTGGCTGGTCACCAGAAACTTGTATCGAGTCTGTCCCATGGGTAAAACTAAGCACATACAGACAGGTTTGCCAGGGGAGAATTAGACCTTGCTTGTCAGGCATCTTCACCCACTGACAGCTGTGGGCTCCCCACACTCAAACCATACTACCCTCACTCCCTTACTGCTCTTGTCTCAAACTGCAGCCCTTTCCTGCTCTCTTCTTAAATTCTCTCTACATTTCTAATCTCCTCAACCTAGTTGGATTGTTTCAACACCCCTCTGCTATTTGTAAAGCTTCAAACAATTTAAAAATGCTTACAGATTTCATTAGTGGCTTGTAAGCAGCTGGAGACCACCGCTGCAGCAAGCCCCCAGTCAGAAGAAGAGATGCAGGCTCTACAGGCTGCAGCAAATAGAACTGATGTGTGTGCAAAAAGTAAGAAGGGATCTGAAGAAAAACAAGCAGCAAAGCCTAAAAGGAGGCTCACAGCTGACCCAGGCCCCCCTCCCATGCTGTACAGGGACACCTTGCCTGGCGAGCAGTGTATTTGAGGAGGTCTCACACAGCTGCTGCATTTTATCCTGATTTCCCCTTTGGGAGTGGAGAAGCAGGATTAACTCTTCAGTGGCTGCTCACAAAGGGCTGGGCAGGGCAGGGTTTTCTGAGTGCTCCTGCTTATTTCATCCGGAAATGCTCCCTACACATTATTCAATTTCTGTTCATTTAGGTGTGAAGCCCTTTCTCTTCCATCCTTGCCAGAATTAGAGGGAAGGAGTCTCACCATACATGTTGCTTTTTCCTTTTATATTCCAAATAACAGCTGTTAATAACATCTTTGCTTCTGCATTTGCTATCCCCACCACCTAACAGCATTCACATTCTCTCTGGAGCCTGGAGAGTCTTGGTGAAGTGCTTGCACAGCTAACTCCAAATTCTTACATGTAACCTCTTAAAAAAAGATACCATTTTTTAAACATTCTTGTAGCAACTCTATTGAGCACTAGACAGGTGGGAAGTAGAACAGAGCTGTGTTTTGTACTGGTGTTGGTACAGCCTTTCCACTCTTCCTCTCCCCTGCCAGGCAGCAGCATTGAGAACCTTGTTTCAGGCTCACACGCTGCAAGTTTGAGGCATTCCTTTTTTTTTAATCATGGAATGAGTCATGGGCACTTGGAAGTTCAATAAATCCCCAGAGGCAGCCAGCTTGGTTTATTTTCAGCTCTCACAGCCCACAGAGGAAAAAAAAAAAAGTTTTTTTTTTTTTTTTAGATACAGAAATGGGATTTATTCTTATTACATATGTAAACAATCCTCCAACACAGAAGGGGGAAAAAGCTTGTATCAAAGCAGAAAGTTGCCTAAAATATCAGCTTCTTCCCACTGCAGGAAGATTATAGCATCATTGGATTCCTTCCCTGTGGGAACAATTCACTGCCAGGTTTCTCAGAGCAACAGTATGCCGGTTGCTGCTCCTTGACAGCGAGTGTCAGGGTAGTTCACCTTCCCTTTGTGTCAGGACAGAGGGTGGCAATGGACCAAAACAAGGTGCTGCTTTTTTGGGTGGGGAAGCAGAGGAGAAACCCCCTTTCCAGACAGGGACACTTGCGATTGAGGTCTTCAGCAGGAGCAGGAGCTGAAATGCTTCTGTTCTGGGAATTGGTCTGATACAAAATTGGAGAAATGCCTCTTTTTAGAAAAAGCGGCATTTTTACACTTACTGGTGCATTTGGAGTCATTCATTCATCGCTGTATTACACACACACACAGACAGAGCGGCCTTGAGCGCTGACGACGTGCTGGCTGCGTACCACGACACTGAACAATGAGGGGGCACAGAAACAACACGCTCCAAATGGGCCAGAAGGAGTATAAATTGGTTCGTATTATGTCTTAAGTATTGCAGAAGGCCCTGTTCAACACCTTATGGGGGGAATTTTTGAGTACATTTCAGTCTTAACCGTCCTACATTTTTTCTGCTTACTTCTTAAATTCATAAAGCGCAAACCAAATTCTGATTTTCAGTGTAGAGATTTAGCATTCAGGCTACAGAAACAAATTTAGCACTTAAGATGCAAAAATAGTGCTGCCTTAAAAAAGAGTATTTTTTTCATTTTTCAAGGAGTAACTGAGAAACAATATTTAATTAAAATGTTTTAAAAATGAAAACTGTGGGAGAGACATTTATTTAAATTGTTTAAATACTCATTTTCCAAGGGTTTCATTTTAATTCTATGTATGAAAACATATCCTTTTCTCATTTCCCTATTTTTTTCTAGAGCAAATCCTTATTAACTAAAAATAACTTTTTCTAAAGCTATATATATATTTCCTCAATCTCTTTTTTACTCTATGTTTCTTTGCAATGTTTGATGAAAAGCTATTGACCATTTTCCTGACAAAAAATTGTTCTGTTAAAGCGTCACATTTAGTTCTTGAAGATTCAAAACATTTGTGTATGCTCTAGCCACAAGGACAGCTTCCTTACCTTCAGCTCCTCTTCTGTTTCTACCCACTGTCACACTGGACGCCATCTGAGCGGGACTTTAAACCTCCTGGTGAGACAAAAAGAAGAAAAGGCCTACTGACTTTGCGGAGATGGAGGCAGCCCACCTCGTGCCCTGAGATGAACCGCTCGGAAATGCGTCTTTCCCCTCCATTAGCCAGCCCAAGCGCCCGCCGGGTGCCTTCGCCGGGTGCCTTCGCTGAGGTGGGCTGAACACGAGCCGCTGTTCTTTCATGCCCCGCACTGCTCTCCTGCTTTCGAACACTCGGGAATTTTAGTTTAAGCTACACAAACTGAAGAAAGCATGATCCGATGAGAAAGGCACCTTCAAAGGGCTCTAGAGATGAGTGCCATTTTCTGTTCTGTTTTTTGCTTTTTTTTCATTGAGTCCCTGGGCCACTGTCAACAACTCATTTCATTTTCTGTGACTTAATCACTTAGAAAGAGGTGTTCACAACCTCCTTTCATCTGTATCTGATGCAAGCTCCTAGGAATAGCCTTTTCGCTTCCTATATATTTACATAGTACTTAGCATGGACTTTCAATTGGTTTGAAACTTTAGACTGTATACGTAATAAGTCATAAAATTATGACTGCACTCCGGTCTTTAGCTCCACCTGAGCTCTCCCAGAAAAAGTCAGAAAAGACTGAACATGGGATAGTCAAAATTTTCTCTTCTCAGAACCATTTTATTTCCTAAAAATCAACACAATAACTGTTCAAAATGACTGTACAGAACGCCATCACCACTGGCTCACACTTTTCCAACAGCATGCTTTTGACACAACCATCAGGTAATTTATAACGAATGAAGGCTGCAAATACAAGGTGTTAAAAAAAAAAAAAAAAATATATATATATATGGCATTGAGAACAACTGCCTGCTTTGTGCTGGTTTTGTGTTGCATCGTACACCTGATGAGATGTATACTAAATGTGTCAGAAACTTTATAAGCCCTGGCAGAAAAAAAAGCTACGTCTTCTTAAGGACGGTTTGGTTGTTAGTGGTCACTCAGTCAGACAGACAGAGGCTGTCTGCAAAGCTATCAGGTTGATGGTGAAAGGTGGGTTGTGAGAAACCGTTGTACGAGAGAAACACATTGAGCAATTACTTGGCTCAGCTGTGTGCAGAAAGGCAGCCCTCGCTGCAGGGCTGATAGGCTGGCAGAAGCCAAGAGGGAAATCAGCACTTCATAAAAGTTAACGACCAAGGATATAGTTCTTATGAATCCTGAGGTTAGCAGGATTCACATGCAAAATGCAACACCATTCCCTCCTCCACGGCTGCCTCCCTTTCAGATCACTCCCCATCTGTTTATATGTATGTATATATACATATATATAGTATGTATATAAACCATATATATACACATTTATGAGAAAACCTTCAATAAGATACACTCCATCATTTTCTTCCACTTTGCTGTCAGTCCTGACTCAGGTCATTCTTTTTGTTTTCTACTTTCCCAGAGGTAATTTCTCAAGTGAGACTAAACATCCTCTTCCAGATGGCCCATTTTCAGTAGGAAAGCTTAAGCACGAAGCCAAGCAGCAGCAAATCTTAAATCAGCATCCTGCATGGAGCCCTCATTCTGAGTAGCAGGCATTTCGTCTACTACTATTATATTGTCAGTATTGACATTTATTCCAAACAAAGATACTTCTCATGAATGCTAAATAAATGCTAAAGCCTTTAAGTAACTTAGTATGATTTGCCCATCGCCCAAAGGTTACAGTGTTATGTTTGGCAACTTCATGAGTATAATTTCTATTGTTGTTATTATTATAGTTCAACATTATTAATAATTAATAATATTTAACAACAAACATTAAATAAATAATAGAAAAGAGATTGTTAGCTCTTTTTACTGGCTGGAAGCAAGAAAACACAGTAATATCCAATGCAGTTTTCAGCCCTGCAGCACTTAAAGATGTATGTGTCTATGTGTACGACCGACTGTGATACACTAAATAACAGATTAACGATAACAAATGGAAATAAAACATCTGAACTTCTTAAAAAAAGCAACCTTCTCATAATCATTATTTATTTTCTTTCCTTTTAACCTGTGTACGTTCTTCTATTATATCTCTCATATTTCAGCACTTTCCTATTTTGCAACCAACTCTGCAAATTATACATTGAGGAGATAAAGATTAGTTTAAGCATTTTTTAATTCCAATAAGCATGTGAGAGAAGTTATACTGTGTGTTGTGAGCACAGGGCTGGAAACACAGACCGTGAGTTAGAGAGGAGTGCTTAAATCTGACCACTGGGCACCCCATGAGAAGTGTCTATGCCAGCTTCACAAGTAGAAGGAGGATGGTTGTGTCAGCACAACACAGCCCTGACCTCATTAGCTCCACTTGCTGGTTTAAAAAATTAAGGTTTTATTCTAAGCTCTCTGTAATTCTCTCTGTGACCACAGACAAGACTGTTCCTTTCTGTTCTTCTGTTTTCGCCATTTCGCCAAAATGCTGAATTGCTATGGCAGCGCACACAGCAACAGAGCATTTGTGGTGCTGCTCAGGGCAGACTGCTCGGACAGGATTCTTCTCACATGCATGGTCACCTAACGATCCTGTACCACGTTCAACTTTTGGGGTTTCAGGTGGTAAAAGAGTAAGAGGAGTATAACTTTATTTATTGCTGTTGGAACCTATTCATCATCCATGTCTAGAGTTATTGTCTTTTTACTCAAGTCAGAAAGGTTTTCATTAACTCCCCAACATCTTCCCTTCATCCCAATGTCCCTTGCTTCACACATGCATGCACACCGTTTTTATTAGAAGATGTACCTTCAGGAATTGCTCTACCAAGCTTGCTACTGCTAATTTGTGATCATTGTGCAGCACTAAATTTTCAGATCAAGATAAATGATAACAGTAGCATTGTCCTAAAAGTCGAACACACGAACACTAATGCTGTTGCCTGAATATTTCTGTGATCATGCATAAGTTCAGTGGATTGGCCTGAAAACATGCAAATTAAATATTTTTTGACAGTTATGTGATTAATTCATGAGATTTTTGAGGTTTTATGGGCTATATGATCAGGTCTATGTCAAGCAGTTGTATCCTTTTGATCTTCAACTAAGATTTCCTTTACCCCAGGTTCTGCACTAGGAGAACAAATCCCAGTCCTGACTGGGAAAGGGAAAGGAGAAGGGAAAGGAGAAGGAGAAGGGAAAGGGGAAGGGGAAGGACTAGCTAGGACTGCCAAGATTTCGAGCTGTTATGCTGCCTCCAAACTTACGCTTTTAGATGGCAATACCAAGGGAAAGCACACCAGGTAGTACTAAAAAGCTACCTTGGAGGCAGCTTTTGAAATATCAGAATTCGTTGGGGGTGCCCATGGTATTGAACACATGGTGCTCAAATGAAGAGTGGCCAAAATTGCAAAAAACCTTTGGAATCATCTTATGTTTTGTTTTTGTTTCCCCACTCCCAGTTTTTAAGTCTGTCATATTTTCCCAGTAGCAATACAGTGACCTATTCCATTAACATGTGATGTTACCTATCATAGTGCAAAGGAAAGAAAGATTCAAGAATACAAAGATGAGCCTAAATGTGAGCAAAAAGCAGTGTTTGTATCTCCCTGCATGGTCTGGATCATCTTTCTGTAGGCACAGACTGGCTCTACCTGTTCCTTGTACGTATGCAGCTTAAACAAAAGGCCTTTCTTGTCTATGAGAACACAGTGGTCTAGGTATTTCAGACAGAGAGCACAAAATTTTCTATCACGGACATGAAATATCAATCTGAACTGGGAACTACCATGAAGCACAAATTGTTGAATTAGCATCACTTTTGCCAGGCTCAGTAATGTTTAGTGGCTCTACTTTACACTATTTTAACTAGCATCTGTATTATTAATTTGGTTAGGAAGCAACTAAAAAGCGAAGTCTGAAAAAATATTGTGTAGGCCTGTTTCCTTCTCTCTTGAACTTTGTGCACGTTTTCTCAACCTTACATTTGAGTGAAAACGACTTACTCTTTTTCAAGTCATTCATTATGCAGTTCCTAATTTTCTCCATCCACTGCTTCACACAGAAGGATTGTAGTTCAAACAATTACATTATACCAGGGATTTGATTTTCTGCTACTTATTCTATGGAAAAACTACTCTGGAATGTTTTGTTTGTTTGCATAGTTCCCTGGCATTATTTGTGAATTCAGGCTTCAAAAACCTGCCTGTACAAAAAGAACATGTGGATCGCAAGGTGTCATAATTCACGTTGGACAAGTCAAAAAACTTGTCGTTTGTGGTGTATCAAAAATCTGAACTTCTGTACTTTGGGGCATCAAATTCTTGGTATTGGTCCAAAACTGCATTCAACCAATCACTCAGATGAGTGACTAATAATTTATTCAGAAGGTGGCAAAGAGACATTCTTCATATCTCATATGTGTCTGTCCAGGCTCTGTAATTAGGCAAAGCTGAATGAGAATTAAAGCAGGATGCTAAGCCTATATATCCTTTTCTAGCTGCTTGCATCTGCATTTCAGTCAGACTAGTCCAGACTAAGTATGGGAGTCTATGGGACATCCCATTTCTTCTCACATCTCTGCAGTTTCAAGTAACCCAAATTAGTTTACAATTAGGACTGTCTGTAACAGCTGGTATGAGAGTGAGAAACTTCTGTACACTGACAGCCTTCCACAAGATATATGCACATTGTATCAGACAGCATTAAAGCAGACCTTGGGAACTGATTAAAAGAGCATTCAGACTCTGATCTCTAGAAAAGTATGTAAAAGCAAGTGAAAAGTGATGACATTATTCATTGAAAGCCCTCTTGCAGTCAGCTCACAGGAAGTCCATACATTGCTGAGAAGACTTTACAATCAGTTATGGCCTTCAAGTGCGTTTTGTTTCTCAAGTGTTTCAGCAAAAAAGCAAGAGCTAAACAAAGGTATGAAAATGGAGGCTTGCAAAAAAGCTTTCAAACACTTAGGAGGGAATGTGCCTTCATGTCTAGAAGAGATGGAGATGGGAATGTCAGGAACTGAACAGTGTGGCAAAAGTCTTCAAAATCTACCACAAGGAAGAAACTCTTCTCTTGCTACCATCTGGCTCACTGAAAATCTGAAGGGCAGTTTCTGCACTTCGTGTAATTAGACTAGTAAGAATAGGTGCGCACAGTCTGGGATACAGGGTCTTTTCATATTTGGTCCAGCTTTTACAGCTTATTTCACTGCTTGATGGACTACTTGATTTGTAAGTGACAGTAGAGCTGATTTATGTTGCCTGATGGACAACACTACAGACTGAAGTCCTGAGCATGAGCAGCGCAGCCCATGGCGATGAATAGTCCCTAACTGCAACTGAAGAACTCTGCTGCTGAGCTGGCCTGGGTTGAAAATTTGGTTCAGAAATAATAGTTGAATAGTTGCAGCTCCATTTGTATTCTTCTGCCTTCTGTATTCATTCCTTGGCTTTTGGACTGACACTTCCGATACACGTGCCAAATGCAAAGATATTTTCTTGTCTGTACCATGAACATCTGCTTATTAGGAACTGGTTTGATGCCATGAAATCCTTTTCTACAGGCCATAAAAAGAACTTTCATTTGATTATAAATCTCTGCTTGGTAATACAATAATATCCATTTCCACATTTGTAGCCAGTTGTTCAAATACTGATTTAATACTATTCCTGCAATGAGGGAATCTACCACTAACAAGATTTAGACACCTAATTGCATAAGATTCCAGGAGTGAACACTGAGGTCAGCACTTTAAAAAGGTTTCCATAATATTCATGTCTTAAATACTGCCACTGGAAATGGGTGGAGGTGACAGCCTTTCACTTTGCATTATAATTCTGGTCACGGAGATGGCCTTGCTTTTAACTTGGAGTCAGTTGGTTGAAAGCCTGTCAGAAATATGCCTGTTCTCCACAGCATGTTGCCACCACTAGCTGCTCCAGCATTGGCGAGGTGAAACTCAACAGCCTACTTCTGCTTCCTGCAGAGGGCAAAGGCGTGCGCCAAGGAGACATGATGGGGTACTCTGGTGCAGGTGGGGGAGGTATGGCACCCCCAGCCATACCTACCCTGTAGGCAAGTGTCCGAGCCCAACATGTTGGAAAGGTTTGGACAGAATCAGTGTGGGCTGCTGTCGGCCTGTGCAGAACACGGGAGAGACAAAAGCGACCCAAGGTCCTTCTACAGCCCTACATTACAGACGAGACTGGCAGCTTGAGCTTGCTGTTCTCTTAAAACATTATGGATGCTTGCAGCACAGCTACAAAAGCTCTACGGGCAGCATATGAAAGAGAGAGCTCCAGTGGATTGGTGAGATCTTGAAACTCTGTAAATACACTGACATTTTTATGGCATGCATAAAAGGTATAAGTATAATAAATATATATAGGTACAAACATGCATATGTATGTGCCGGTATGTCAGCGTATATGCCCACAGACAGAGCAGTACTGCATAAGTCTGTGTGGAAAAGAAGAATCAGATAAACAGGATGAACTTTAAAACAGTTTATATGATTGCTCTTTTATGTTTGTCCTGGAGAAGCTACATTTTAAATTCAAGGGTGAGAAAAAAAAAGAAATAATAGGATTATTGTGGCTTCCAAAAAGCATTTTTTGCTGCAACCCTTTTGCAGCCAAAGTGATACTCAAGGGATTGAAGTAACCTTAACGCTACACCATAGCAAACGCCAGTCTTCCCCCTTCTTTTCTTCCAGCCAGGCGGTAAGCTTGTCTCTGATATTACCTCACCTATTCAATAACAAGGCTAGGGAACGAAGACAATGAGAAAAACCTTCAGAAAGTAGAGCAGAAAAGATGAAAATCTTAACCAATGGAAACAGAAATTACACAGAGGGGCAAAGAGAGAGGCTGGCATTACAGTCTGCAAACCTTTATTCGCAACAGCTTCACAAAGGTGACCAACCTAGCCCTATTCTTTCTGCATTAGCCACCTGGGCAAGTTGCACCTTAATATATGTTCAATGCCCTTTATATATATTGAGAGCTTTTGTTGGACCCATTGCATTTGCCATATGAATTTATTCAAGTTCTAGTTTAATACTGTTGTGAGTTGCAGTGTAATGGCTTTTGAATTGAGAAAATAGATGAGTAAATGACAATGCAAGGAAACAAAGTATGTCAAATTGAACAGAGGTGATATGGCTGTAAATGAAAGGGGGTGTCATCAAATCTCCTCGTCCCTGGACTGGTATGAAACAGCAGGTAGCTAGACGAAGGAAGCGATCATCATCACTCCAACGTGGAGTCATCTGTTTGTTGCGTTGCTGTGAACAGCAGAAGAAAACAAAAGAACATTTCATCTATTCATTTTAGGCATCTAAAACTGTGCCTTTGTGGAAAGTGCAGCTTGGTTTCATTGTGCTACTGAAATGAATCCAAGATCTTGTGTGACATTTGAAATAACAAGAACAATATATTTCTCCATTACTTTACTTACATTAAGCGCATGTGTTTTGTAGTTAATGTAGTTCCTGGTGTTATGAGAGAACAATGAAAACAAAATCTGTGCTTAATGCACTGAACTTTGACAACAGCAGCTGCAACTCAAAATTAAAATCCACTTCTTTGCTTTGCTCTAAGGGTCTGAACCAGCTTTGGGAAAGTGCTGCAGTGCGCTGTGAATGAGGATATCTGAAATGAGAAACGCCTGCACTACTGCCCAAAGGACAGATCAAATGACCAAAAGCAAACAGTGATGTGCTAGGCTGTTTGCTGAATACTCAGGTGAAAACAGACAGAACTGGAAAGCCTTGGAAATTTGAAGACAAAACAGATACACTGAATCTTTATCATCTGCTGCAAGGCACTAACCATGGAGATAAAAGACCATTTATACTGGATGGGCTTGACCGAAAAGCCAGAGGAGGCAATGAGAGGTTTTGCCATTGGTCTCAGAGCAGTTCAGATCTGCCCAGAAGATATATCCGCTGCTAATATGGATTAGGTTTTCTCCTTTTGTTTTTTTCAGACAGCAGGGGTGAACTGGGCATCAGGCATTTTTTGTGTGATCTTCTGATGTCCTTTAGATGTTCAACTGCTTTTTATAGCAACCCAGTATGTTCATATTTTGTTTGTTTGCTTTTCCCTTATATCACCAAGGACCTGCTTTGGATTTCTGGCTGAAGTAGGAATTATGTGAAATCTAGGCTGCCTCTGAAGGAGGGTTCATTACAACAGCCTCTGCTGAGTGCCCGGCAGGCTTTCAGCCTCAGCTGCCACTTTGCCTGAGCAAAGTGAAATTCCCTCCAGTGATTTTCTTTAAGCATCTAATATGGGGACAGTGGGAGAAAAATCCAAAGGAGGAGGGATGTGCAGACATTATAATCTTTAAAAGATTAGAAACCAGCAGTGGCAGAGAGAGCTAGCTACTGGCGCCTCACCTGCCTGCTCCCAGGGGACTCTCCTGAGCTGACGGGGCACCTCTGCGAGCCGGTGCCCATGATGTGAGCAGAGTCTCCCACCGCTCATCCACTGAAGAGGAGGCAACTCTCCTTGCTCATACGGGGGCCCGTTCATGGCACAAAGACCCTCCTGTGGGGATAAATGGCAGCTAGGTGTAATAATACGGCTGCAGTGAGTCTGCAAACTGACATGTAAAGTTAGTCACTTTAAATGAAAGAAAGTGTCAAGGTTCACAGCTGAATTATTTTCCTATGATGTAAAAGATTATTGATTCAGTTAAATATTAAATAAAGTCACATTACTGAATGTGCTTCTTATTATATGTGAATCTTAGTAATGTAAACATCTTGCTGATCTTTGTGCACATCCACCATTCATTTTCAAAGAGGAATAGAAGTAGCAGGAGTCCATAGGTCTGACTCCGCAAGCTTTCTTCCTCTGCATTTAGCTTTCCATGTATTGAAATGCTCTGAATACAGGTTGAGTTGCTTTGTTTGATATTTATTATTGTTCCACCTGCGTCGAAATGGGAACAGCAATGGCTTTGATAAATAGATTCAAAGGCAGTCAAAATTCATTGTGCCTTTTCTAAATGCTTTTGTGTCCTCTGCTGGAGTCCTTTTTGATAACCTCTTCCAGCAAGACTCCTCTGGAAATCAAAATAGATGTATTTCTTTCTCCCATAGAACATCACTACAAAATCTTTCATTAATCCAGATAGTCCTATGCAACATATATGCCCAATTTGTGCTTCTAAGAGCCAAATTCTGCTCCCCTTCCCCGGGTTCAGAGATATGTTACTTCTCCTTAAGTCAATGGGGCCATATACATAACTGATGAATAATTAGAAATAAAGGTGTCAAAATCTGGGAGTAGAACTTCATAAGCCTTCCAAAGCGTACTGAAGAATATTCATTACCACAGTATGAAGTATCATAAATAATTAGCACTAAACCCACACATGCCAAGTGAACGATCAGTATGACTTCATATTGTGATCAGCTTGTTTATTTTATTACTGTGCTCATTTGCATGCTCAATATTTTGCCAAATTCTGCCATTCATAGTAGCTCTCTGAGCATTTGTGCGAAGCAAGAAAAAGCCATTGAGACTATGTTATTTTTCTAAAACAGGACACCAACTAATTGTAAATATTTCCTTGTACAATAATAGAATGATCTTCCTTTCACTCAGCATCAGGTCACTGCACCAAGGCCATTTCTCTCCTCTTTTTACCTTCTTTATGAAGGTACAGCGATATCACAAATTACTGTTATAAAATAATGAAATACTAACCATGAGGTTGATAGAAACCTCCTAAAATAAAAGCAGCAGAGTTTAAAGATGGAATTTATGTGCATGAAGTGATATTTGAAGAATTCACGTTTGTGCCTGTGCCCTCTTCCTTTCATTCATGTTCAAAATGAGGAACGTCCTTTCTCAAGAGAAGAGAGCGCACAGAAAAACACCACCAAAATGACTAACCCCCGCTCTTTCCATAAACACGCCTTTCAGTTTCTTTCCAAGTTCTTCCCTGTCAGCAACCCCTGACGTAATTCACTGAATAATGAAACATTAGTTTAAAGTGATTGCTGTGTTTGTTGCAGTATTAAGTTCTGATGTGTGGTGCTACAGGGTAACACGACATGACTAAGCGGTGAGATGAGTACTATGAAAATTTAAACCGAGGCACACATCAAGAGCCCTGAAACAGCAGAACGCAAAGTGTCTAAGGGCTCTGAGAAGCAAACAAATGAACAAAATCATCTATCCCTCCTCCACGCCTACCTTCCTTTCTTCCTCAGCAAGCCTCATACGCCTGGGCCTGTAACGCTCTCCCTGCTCTCACCTTCACTTCAAATGTGATCCGGACGTCCGTCTCTCTTGGACTGTGTTACTTATTAAAAGCTTGTTGGTGAATTTACCATTACTAACAGTTGAGCTAACTAAAGTCCCTTGATACATCCACAAAAGAGGAAAACGGAGCGGCAGCAAGGGGGTGGGCAGTGAGAGCGCTCAGGACCCTGCAGTGTCGGGCAGCCCGTGCGCAGCGCCCTGCCCCGCAGCGCAGCGCGGCCTCCGGGCTCGCCTGCCGCCCCGCGCGCTGCCAGGCTGGTCCGACAGCAGCTAAGAGCCGTCCGTCTCGTCGTGGCTTTTCCTAAGGAATCTGCAAGCACACAATCCACAGCAAGCTGGTCAGAACTTCTCCCAGGGAACCCTTTTGTTTCTTGTAAAAAAGCGTAAATTCACTACAACAGAAATGGGAAATATCCATTATGATAAAACCCCTGATATGGGAGGGACAAAACCAGTGGAAGTGTTTCAAGACGGAAGATTCCAATTCATTTCCCACCATGGACCTGCTTATTATTTGAAATTGTACGTAACGACAAAAGAGCGTTTCAAAGCGATCGCAGCAGAGTAATTCAGTTGACAAGATCTGTGGGTTTTTTTACCCTCCTGCCATTGAAATGCGCCCAGAGGGTGACATTTGCAGAAGCCCCACGCAGATCGATAGCTGAGCCGCGGCCAGAGGCTGCCTTGTTTACGTTTCCTGAGGAAAGAGGCCAGCGGCAACTCGCTGCCGACCCCCGTGATGCCGCCTGAGGGAAACACCAGGACTGCTAACGCCCCGCGCCGGACGGCAGGGAAACGGGCCACAGCCACACTTCCTCCACACGGCAGCATCAAGCAGCTCAGGAAGGCCGGCTGCCTCCCCCAGAAGGAGGAGATGCGGGAACTCCCATCCCGCTGCAACAGAGATCAAAGAGCAGAAGTCCAGCTTCTCTCATGGCGCAAGAGGACCCTGCGCTTCCCTTACATAAAACAGCAGTTTAAAGCCAAAAATCAGCTTTGCTGGTTTAAAGCAAAACCAGTCCTTGAAACGCAGAGCTGCCTTTCAAGAACTGCCCTGCCCAGCAGTGCAGCCTCCCGCCAAAGAAGCAGGCGGATGTTGACAAGAAGGAAGCAGCTGGGTTTCTAGAGCCCCAGCCAGCACCCAGGCCTCCCCTGACTCCTGCTGCCTGGCTTTGGACCCTCTGGTCCTCGCCGGTCCGAGAGCCACAGCCTCACAGCCGATCTGGGACTGCAGCGTCTGGCCCGCAGCGGGGAATGGCTGTCACGGCCTTGCAAGCCAGGTGCTTTGGAGCAGACAGGATGAGTCCACGTGGAGTTGCTCAGTTGCTTAATATAATTCACCAGATTCCATACAAAACTAAATAACAGTTTTGTGTGTCAGAAAGACCCTACAGGGAACTTGGTTGTCAGCTACAGAAATTCATGGGAGAGAGAAATCTTGTTCCTGTTCAGTAGCTCATTTTCAGAAGATGTCTTAGCCACTTGATTTACTCAGTCTAAAACCATCAGTTTGTTTTTCATAAGGGAAAACAGATTAGCAAGCCTGAGAACTTGTGCTTCTTTTCTTCAGAGTGGCCTCAAGCAGGTTCCCCCCTCTACTTCAAGTGGCCTGGGCAGCTTCCCTCCACTCCCTCTCTGCTGTCTCCTTGGTGGGGGATGTACAGTACAGAGAAACCAAATCAAAATTTATTACAAGATTAAAGACACGGCAGATCAGAGCAAGTTGCAAAGAACCACTGCGTATTTGATTAATGCTCAAAGCAGTGGTGCTTTGAACTCCATTCCAGCTCTCCAGCTTATCAGGGAACAAGAGGCAAGCTGGAACAAAGCCGTTGCCTCTTCGGAGCGATGACGCCTGGCTGGAAGCTGCTCCGCCTCTGCCTGCGCTCATCAGCCACCTCGCAGCTTGCGCGGCACCCGCTGGGGCTGTCCCCGCACACGCAGCCCACCTTCCCCTCTCATTTCGACTTCTTCCCAACTTCTTAGGCCGATAGGAGAGAGCTCAGAAGGACAACTTACTAGATGCAGAGCAGAAACCCAGGAAATCTAAGGCGAAATCCTAACACGCCTTGCGAACTTGGTAGTTTGCTGAGCTACCCTATTTCTCAAGGTAGATTTCTCTCTGCCTGGGCATCAACAAAGGCAATAATCTTCAACTCTGCTCTCTTCCTTTTTTCCATTTCCTATAGTAAAATGAAGAAAAACTGACTCAAGACTTGTAAAACAGAGCACAATCTTTAACTATTGCATTTCTCTTACAGCATTTACAGCTAACTCCTTTGTTAATAGAGCTGGTAGAAGGAAGGAGGTGGGAGGGGAGGTCATTCTCTCCTTCCTCCTTTGCTTTTTTATTACTTTGAAAGTTTTGAGTATTTTCAGCTAACTACAGAGCTAACAAAAATGAGAAGTAAAATCCCCTTTGAAATGTGAAAATTCAGTATTCAAAATGCGATGACAAGACACAAACGTAGCTGTCTGAAAAGGTTTGCTGAAGAGGGAACATAGGGCTGTTGTACAGACCCTGCACCAGAAGAATGGAGAAAGTAAAAGGAGCAGACTGTGGGGAGACACAGCAGCAGATAGTCTGAGATTCTTTTAATTGAAAACTGAATTCAGGTTCATTCATTATATACTTTTTATGAAACTGTGGAATAAAAAAGAAGAGGCTTCAATGAAACATGCGGCTTCCAGCTTGCTCAAGAATATCACAAAAGCCCTTATTCAGTTTCCCTTGAAGCCAAGAGAAACATGTCTTTTCTGGTTCAATTTTTATTGAAGCAGAAACTTACTCTTTTATGTGTCCCTACAGTGTCCAGTGCAATAGGTCTCCTGTCTCAGCAGGGGCTTCTAAGTGCTAATGTAATAAAATTAATTAATCATAATTATTAATGGACTCCTTAATATTTTGAGTATCATCCATGTCAAAAAGTGTATGTAGACTGAAAAGGTATGGAAGTTAAATTTATAGGATAGTAAAAGAGAACTTTTTCCTATAGCAAAGCTGAGTTTAAAACCTGGTAAAGAAGCTGCTCATAGTAAGTAGAAAGAGTCTTAACAGTGTAATGAAACAAAAGTCTGGAGTTTACATCTATTCCTAGAACAAAAATTGAATGCAATATGGGTGAGATATCCACTGGCATGCAGGGATTATTTATGACTTTAAGAAGACAGAGGTGTTATGCTATCTATCTCCATCTGCATTTGCTACAAAGTGTAGTCAGCACAGGCACGAGCAAGTTACAGAGTCTGACACCAGTTGTAAAAACTTTGGGTCAAAAACAGTTTTTTTATTTGTCCTATACCCCATTCACAGTAGAATCCTTGTCCATAACTGGATGAACTGGGCATGACAATAACCTTATTGCTGTGCCAATAGATGTGCTTGATGTCACATAAGCTTTAAGCAATCAAGCTGTGCAGGCCACAGCTGTGACCAGCCAAAGATCCCACTGGAATAAAACAAGCAGATATTGGGATCGTGGCAAGCCCCTACCCCAAAATAATCTCTGCAACTGAGGCTCAGGAACTAAATATAATTCAGAGACGCATGTGTAACCTTTCCTGATGCGATTCCTCCCCGCTCTTTTGCACAGTAGCACTTAATATTAACTCCTGAACTACTGTCACATACCTCTGAGGTAGCAAGTGAGAGGAAAGGGCCAGCTCACATCTCTCAGTGATGCTGGTTCCAGCTGCAAATGTGGGTGGACACTACTGCATCAGTTTGCACTTCAATAAATGTTTTTAAGGTTTATTTTTCACAGCAGGAACAGTAATGAAAAATGAGATTCAATTGTACATGTTGGCAGCCTGGGAGAAGTGCCAGTATGTCATAACCCCATGTACCAGCCCAGCCTCTTTACTGTGTAAAGTACAATTATTCTAAATTGGTTCAGAGTCTGGCACCTGTATCAGAGGCATACATATGCCTCTCTGCGTAAATATGCATATGCAGTATACACAAATGTTTTCTTTTTTCTTACTCTTTCTGGTAAAAAGAGGTAAAAAATATTAATCCGAACTATCCTGTTCCCTCAGCTAGCACAGATATCTATGTCTGAGGTAGTTTCTGTAGGGTCTCCTTAAAGTCGATGAGGGAAACAGGTATCCCAGACAGGGCTCATCTCTACCTACAGTGAGCACCTCAGACGTTATGCCCACGAGGCTTGGGCAGTTCCCATCTCTCTCCATTAGTTGCAGCCCAACCTAGGCAGTTAACTTAGGCTTAAACATCTTAAACTTGGGTGTATTAAATGCTTTGTATTTGGATGTCTAACGTCAGGTGAGTTGAATCTCTGTATCACGGCCTATCAAAGAACCATAAATCTGCTTTTGGTATATAAAAAACCCAAACACATTGTTTTTATATACAAAGAACTATCAAATTTGAAGTCTACTATCTGAGGTAATTTGGAACCAGAATAAAGTGTTAGGTCCATTGAACAATACAAATGTATTTCATAATTTACAAATCTCACAATTACAAAATGCAATAAAAGTTACAATATAGAAATAGATAAGCTATTACCCTAGGAATTAATCTTCTGTATCCTGGACATTAAGCAGGATATCACACTGAACAGGAAATCCCCTACGTGAGTGAGTAAGAGGAAACTTTTTTTCTGGAAAATTATTTCTCAAAAACATAGCTGTGTGATAAAGCAGTGGGATTAATTAAATTAGCATGCATCTATAATTGCCTTATCTCAATCCCTCTCTCCCAGGACTAATGCTAACACTCCAAACCTCTAAGCATCTTCAAATGTCAGTTTTTCCTAAGCATAGTACACCACAAACGTATTTTCTTAGCTTCGACAAACATAGAATTTTTGTCCCTACTATATTCAAGTTTTGTGTTTATGGATAGAACGCTAGAGCGCATAGACACCAGGACTACTTTATTTGGAAACCACTTGAAAGATGTAGATGTTCTTTTTCCATTAAGTGCCACTGGGAAGCGCAAGATATAACTCATACTTAGATACATAGGTATTACCATCCCTAAGCCATAGCTAAATAAAAAGATTTTAAAGTAGGGACCATTGGATCAGCTGTTGTGACCTCATTTAACCTAGTTATTCCTTTAGAGAGCCCAGTACCTCATATTCAGGTCAGTAATATCTCCTAGAAAGCATCCAGTTCTTGATTTGACTATTTTAACAAGAATTTACATTTTATTATAGTCATTTATTCCACTCACATTTCATATAAAAATAAAGCACAAGATGCAACAAAGCACAGCTTTCTAACTGAGTAGTTATTTGCATGAATACATTGGTTTACTTCGACTATGTTCATGCTTCTTGTGTAGCTTTTCTGAATAGGTGAACAAAATGGATCATGAACAAGTATCAGGGAACGCTCAAAGAGGTAATTTTGAATTTTGCCTAGACTGCTCAGGAGGCTCCTCCTGAAGAGTCAGGCTGGACAGGGAGCAGACAGTCACCAGGCCTGGCTGCATTTCACAAAGGAAACATTTGTGATGAACAGCTCAAGAACAATCCCTAAATTGGGAATTATTGATGGAAATTACTCAACTGATAGTCAGAAAAACTACATTACATTCAGGATCATTTCAAACTTATTACAGTTGAGTGGCAACAAAAAGAAGATAAATCATAAACTGGATTTCAAAAAATTCTTCCTGACAAGAATAATTTTTTCCTGCAAGATAGAATGCGTACCAAGATCTTATTTAAAAATGGGGTCTCGGGAAATGTATGTCTCCATCGATAAGCATGGCAGCATGGAAAATGAACCCGCTGGTCTGCTCAAAACTGTACCTCAGATGAAAACCCAGCAGTCCCTACCATGCAGGCCATGAAACAACTACAGTAACGACATTTATTATTTAAGGAAAGGGACAGTAAAGTGAGGAGCCTTATGGGAGGAAGCAGTGTGCTCTGCAGCCCTCGGGTGCCCACTCTTTTCTCTGCCTCAGCAAATATGCTGCTTTGTTTCCCCAACATATGTGAGCAGTCTGGAAAAAGTCTGTTGGGGGAACAGTCACAGCAAGACCTCCTGTTTTTCTGGTAGCTTAAATATTTTATTTTAGTCCCTAACTAATATATATACGTGATGAGCAAAATAAAGCTAACTCATTAACAACCTGTCTCTTCTTTTTGGAAGAGCAATCCTGGACTTAGAACACATGGGAGAAGATAATCAGTGCTTCCCAAGATGGCCCTTCTTTAAAATGACATCTTGTTAACATAATTTTTTTACAGGCTTCCAGTAGAATCAAAACTTGTGCTGACTATCTATGCGTGTCCATTCCAGTCCTTTCACTAGTAATTTTTGACTATTAGGCAATTTCAACCAAATCTCACAGAGAGGTAAGACTTTCAGATACACCCAGTCCCTAAAAAAAATTATTTAGTAACAGTTTCAAATAGAGACTTTAGTGACTTAGCAGACATTAGTGATTTTCTGGAGGAAAGGCAGTTATAACTCAATGTATATTTAGTCTGCAAGTCAGGAACCAGCCAACCAATCTTCCTGGCCTCTCCCCACAACTGATCGACACAGATGAAGCTATGTGAGGCAAGAGGAGAAGATGAAGAAGGATTAAAAGAGCATCAGATACAAGTTCATAGGAAACCATATTCCACTACTTTACAGATTGTTTTTATAAAAGACTAATTTGTATGCTTCTTGTATGAGTCTCTGCTATCAATTATTTTAATTCCATTTTTGAAGTGCTATACCATTATTTTGTTCTTGTTTCTGGACTCCTGCTTGCAAAAGTCCCCAAATAAATAATGCTCTGCAGCACTGTAAATACGCTTTCTTATGTCCTGTTCCAGTCATACAGCAGCCTTCAGTCTTCAGCAATGAAAAGATGGACTCTTCACCCAGCTACAATTCAGTGGAAGGAAAAAAAAAGAAAAGTGCTAAGAGGAAAAGCGGGTCAGATGTCCACACTGACTGTGTCTTTGGGACCAGCGAAAAGCAGGAGGAGTGCTTCTGCCGTGCCAGCAACCACAACAGCCTGCTAGCTTCCTTGCCCACTGTCTGGGGTTGCTACAACTATAGGGTGGTCTTCACCCTGTCTATAAACTCACAGTCAGATTTGCAGTTATCCCTTTAACCACAAATGTATTTTACCTCCAAAGAGGGCTACATTTCATTAGGCAATGAAACGAAGTGACTGAATCCCCCCCTCCTACTTTATCAGTATCTTGACTTCTCTGGAATTCTTGTCCAGGCAGAGTGAGAGGGTTGTAAGGACACATGATCTGAATAAAAACATGTCTTATCTCTTTTTTCCTTTTTTTTTTCTTTTTAATCTCATTTTTGTAAATCTCACTTTTCCTCAGTTTATTTAAAATGACAGAAGCCTCTTTGCTTGTGTGCTGCAAAACTAGAACTATTTTCAGAAGCAGTAGGCTAAAGGTTGAGAAATAACATCTCTAAGACTTGTCCAGTTGGGTTATTTGGTCTTTTTCTGTGTAATACTTGAAGCCACCTATTATTACAGACTTATTGGACTTCCTCAGTCTCCTTGAACACTGCATACTTGGTATCTTTTTTCTTGATAAGAAAACCAACAGTATAACTTTAGTGGCGTTTTTTCTTTCCCCCCTTGAGGTTTATATCCTTATAGATTGTACTCTCTGATCCTCTGAATTCAAAAATGTTCCCTCAACAAATGCTACTGAATCTTGTAGCTACAATGCTACTCCCCCACCATATGTATTTTCTATACAGATCATGGCCCTCTTCTCACTTCTTGCACAAAAGCTTGCTGAGAATGAATGTGCGGAAGGGCCATGACATCTCCTGTAGAATTTACTGTGTTCTCCTTTCTTTAGCCCATGGAAGAGTGCAACAACCACAGCTGATAAAGGACAGAGAGAAAATGTGTTACAGAATAAAGCAACAATGCAACAAATATCACTCACATGTGAGAGAAAGGATGTGTAACAGCAGGAAGGCAATAGCTTTGTGTGATGCCCAAGGTCAGACTGCACCGTCGTCAAGAAACCTCCTGGCTTTATGACCCAGGTACCAGAGACTCTGCCAAGGAAAGGAGGGAGCAGAGGACCCTCACTGTGTCTGGTCTCAGTGGCCAGCACACAGGTACGGAGAAGCTGGGGAGGCTACAGGGGGCTGCGCAGTCCACAAAAACATTCCTGAGCCCAGTCAGAAAAAAGAATGCTCAGGGCCAGAAAACATCTCTCCTTCTTGAATTACTAAACATAAATCGGAAATTCAGACACTGTTCCATCTCAATTCAACATGTCTAAACTCACTTGCTTTTAGTATTATCGTTATTATTCAAATGAGCTTTCTATCAAAAAATAAAATCAAAATATAAGTGATATAAAATATTGGTCCTGCAGCTCTGATCAGAGAATGAATGAGACATGACAGTGCTCTTCTAGAAGTTCAGACAGCCTGAGCCTGCCTTGGTCATCATTTCCCGCGGCGGTAACATCCTGCAGGATGTAATTTTGTGTCATTTCAGACACTGTCATTTCAGACACTGTATAATCCTGGAAGCCAGCGAAGGGACCGGGGAAAGAGGGGAGGAAATAGTAAAAAAAATACCACCTGACAACAAATATCCAGTCCTCCGTGTCACTGCAAGACTTGTATGACTTGTCTTGACCCAATAGCCCAGTAGCCACCAATCTGATCAAAACGAGCCTACAGCTGGTGTGGTGAAAGTGCCGAGCCTTGGAAACAACCGCTTGGGTTGTTATTATAATCTTACGTAAGGCGGGGGCATGGGATGTCCGGTCAGTTGATTTGGGTTTCGTTTTCACATAGCAGCCTTCCTTCTTCCTGAGCAAAAGATAGGAGAACAAGTTTAAGACGAACATATTTCAATAACCAGTGATAGTAAGATGGACAAGAAAAAAGCAGTTGCATCAGCAGTAGCGTTTCCGCAGCCTGGGTTTCTGTGTCTCTCTCCATAGCGATTCTCTCGAGCCTGGCAGTGCAGCTGAGCTCACATTGCATCTCAGAGGGCATGAATTTACCTGGGCACATCTTTTATATACATTGATGGAAACAGAGCTGTCTGAGGTCTCTGTCCTGCTGCCTTACTAACCAGGTTCAAAGGCTATTAGAGAAGGAGATGACAGACACATGAATGGACATAGAGCATAATTAGAGAAGCCAGATTTCTTTAGTAGATCATCATAAAACTAGTTAATAAAACATATGAGAACACTTCTCTCTAAATTATAAGTCACTGAATACTTAAGAGCTACCCTGCTAAATTGCCGTAACTTTCACATACAATTCTTCCTGCCACCACCAGACTGATCAGCCTTTTAATACAAATTCTTCTCCTTATCAGACTGATTCCTCAGCATTTGATGGACTCTCCTTCTGGCTAATTAGATGGTCAAAAATATTCTGACTAATTGCTGTTTAATCAACCAAAAGCCTTTCATTAGAAACCTCTCTGCTTCCAAGAAGTTTCACCAAATCCAAAACAGGTTTTTGATGGGAATTTCCCTGATTTCTGACAAAGTTTCATCTCTCTTCCTATCCTCTTTTCCCCTCTCTGAACACACTGGACGCTTCAGGTCCTGGACGCCAGAGCAGGCTAATGGGGAGATAGGGGGAGTGGAGTTTCTGGGGCACAAATTCAGGGGGAGACTTCAGGACCAGTCTCGGGTACAGGGCTGCTCAGGGGAAGCCGACCCACGGCCTCCTACAGCTCGTCAGTGAAACTGTAACATTCACTCAGGGTGGCTCTTTAAGAGAATCTCACATATGCACCACACAGTTTTCAGGTACAACTAGAATAAATATTTGAACAAACTGAAGATGGGACTTGCCAGGGCAAAACGTTTAAAGTTGTGCCCCATACATGGCGTGTAGCTGTATGGATCCTACGCTTTGCAAAGTGACTGCTGATTTAGGTGGCCTTCAGTTCTGGGTTCCCGTTTCTCAGAAGGTACCTGTTTTTTCCCAAAATGTTGAGCATCTGCTCTGTGAAAGTCAAATTTCTCTCAAGTCTCTAGTGTGAGAAGCCCGAAGTGGAAGTAACCAGAAGTCACCTGCTGCTCTTGTAGTGCTGTTTTATTCTGCTTCATAATTCCTGCACTTAGATAACTGAAAGTGGCTCACTATTTCCTGAGTGATTAGGAATAATGAATATGAATTCTGATTACCCTCAGATAAAAATATTAGGCCATTTATTTCTGTTTGATTTGTGATGATCTCCTACTAGAGGAGAGACTTTTGTTTAGGGGAAAAATCAGAATGATTTTAATAACAAGATATTCTGATATTTGATGTATTAATTAAGTGATAACAGTGGTTACTAACACAAATGCACTACAGAAATAAGAAATGACATACTTTGCATACTACAGACAAAATGGAAATATAGAACCACATTATGATACCATAAGAGTTAATATTATACTTGTTTTATTGCTTTCTGAGTAATTGCACCTGATTTACTTAGTACAAGACCAGAATGTGGCCTATATTTTAAGTCACTTCCTATTTCTTTCCAAGATGTCCTTGGGTGCAAAACTGAACACAAATTTCACACAGACTACTCTTCTGTCATTTACCAAAGAAAAAGCTGGTTCCAGTCTTACCCTGTGTTACACAGATAAGTAAAAATAGTTAGAATTCATGAATAAGATTATTTCCAAAGCATGAGAGCGTGAAACTAAAAACTAGTAATGATATGACTTCTTTTTATTGTTTAGTCTATTAGCTGTTTAGAAGTTACAGTTCAGTTTTTCAAGTTTTTCTTTGCAGCCATGAGCATAAAAACTTGCTTAAGAAGAAAAAAAAAGAAAGCAAAGCTCAGATTCTGAGTGAATTTCCTAATTCCTGCACTTACAGAGAAATACCAGGTATGGAAAACTCACAAGAAAATTACAGGACATGACAACATTATACTTTTAAATTGAAGATGTTTCCTGTCTGGTGATACAAAGATAACTGCAATTAGGCTTTGAGAGATGTATTTCAACAGAAATAACTAACAATTAATTATTATTTGCTAATGATTTCTGTCTTTCAATTCTATGTTTGTCCAAAATTAGGTCACTTTCCTAAATACTTGTTGTGTTGCTTCAGTTATTGCTTTAAATAGTAATATGAAAGGAATAAAGGGAAAACCTAGTTGATATTTTTTACAGCAGTCATTCAACACTGTTGAATTCTCTCTTTTCCTTTACAAAGCCAGAAAAAATACAAATGAAATAGCCTAATGGTTCTCTGAGTGTTCAAGTGATGATTAGAGATCTTGTAGAGATTGACAGCATAAATATACTTAGTTTCTTTAAAACAAAAGCTGTTGTTTTGACTTTAAGATGTTCTATACATGACAAAATTTTGTTTATGACAAAATATAAATATTTTAAAACAGGTTTCAGCAGAAATTGCAGGTCTGTTCAATAGTTCTATTCGCTAGCACTTAGCTACTACAGGATGTAAAAGTGTGAAATATGGTTTAATTAGTATATCAAATAGGTACTACAATTAACTCAGCAGGAGGGATAAAGTAAACAAATCTTAGCCTTTCGTCTCTCTGTATGACCAGCACTTCAACTACCAAAGTTACCTGACCTGTTAAGAGCTGTATAAAACCATACCACCAGGCCTCCTTTAGTGTAGCTTATTGTCTTGGACGCCGCAGGAAGAAAGACAAAACAGCAGTAATGTACTTTAATTAGGCCACAACTTGATTAACTAACACGTTGGGGATCTCTTCCAGAGTTCACTAATCTCGTGCCGAGGCCGCTCATTTGTGCCGCGTGGAGGAAGGCTGCCGCTGCCCTGCTCCCCTCCGAACAGCCATCTCACGCCGGCCTCACGCGCCTTCCACGTGCACAGCGGCCAAGGGCTGGAGGGGAATTTGGGGCCCTGCCCTCTGCCAGCCCCGGGAACCCTGAGCCCCTTCGCCCGCTGCATTGCCAGATATCCTCTCCAATATTGTTTTAAAGTCCTGTTTGTCAGGCAATCCAGTTCTGGATTGATGGCTACCTTGAACGCATAAAAATCCAGTTGCAGGACCATGAATATGACATGATCTAAATTACATGCCATGTCCCTAGGAGGAGGAGAGTGAAAGAAAAGACAGAGCTTAATCCCATTTATAAAAACCCTAAAACCATGTTCGGAGGCTAGACTAGTGACATCACTTTCAAAAACACTGAAATACATATCAGCTTCTTGTTAAAGCTCATTAAAAATACACAATGCTTTTGGTAAAAAAAAGTTTGACACCTCTTTCTGTTCTAAAATCAGACCAGCTGCAAGGACAGTTTCTAAAGCCGGGGACAGGGGAGTGGTGAGGGAATGCTGCTTCTCGTCCAAACATTCCAGTTGGGTTTTCATTCTGATGCTGCCTCCTCCTTTCCCTGTTATAAATATTTCATTTTTATCCCATTAAAATGATACTTGTGCTGTGTTTTGAAATGCTAAATCATAATGTTTGATCTTGCAGGAATGCTGCCTTTTTCCTCAAAGAAATTCTGAGGAAGTCAACCTGCAGCCATGAAGTATTTCATGTAATTGGAAAGACATTTTCTATCAGAATATCTGAGAACAACACTAGTGCTTAGCGTGCTTCAAATCATCCTGTTATTTAAGTGTTCAAATATGATTACAAGAGACTTACTTCCAGCACTTCCATCTCATGTAGTATCATATTGGCATGGTAACAACTGTAAACAGAGTCACGATCCACCTCCTGCGATCACAGTGCTCTGCCAAAGCTACGGCTTTGAAATGACCATATGTGTTCCAGATCAGCAGGTTTTCAAAAGGCATAATAGCAACCTGTATGGGATTTCAAAACATGCTTAGCTGCCTCGGCATGTTTGCACAAAGACCAGCATTTGGCAGTTGAGTTGAAACTGCAGAATAAATTCCTTTTTTATGTACTCTGACGTGTTTCAGTAAGGAAGTTCACTCCTACTTTTCTCCATCCTCCCCTTCACACACACCTCTGTCTCATATTTTGCCCCTCCCCGCCCCCAAGACATTAGCACTCTCTTCCCTGTACAGACACCTATACACACTATATGGTGTTCACTAAATTAGAAATGTTGCATGCATTTGCTATTCAGTTGAATGCTCTTTGCAGGTAACACCAAGCCACGATCAGCGTGCAATGCAGCAAGCATGGTTACCTCCTGACGTTCCTAATGCAGACAGATCACATTTTGTGTACTGAGGGCTGAGCACCAATTGAACATATCCTTTGAACACATCCACACCCATATTCAACCATGAGCACTGAGGACTTCATTCTCATGGCAGAAGAGGTGTGCTTCCATGCTTCCCGCTTTCCTGCAGGTAGCCCTTCCTTTAGAGTAATTTATGTGGCATTTTAGAAGCTGCAAGAAGCTTCTATAGAAAATACTCTGCGCACCTACTCGACCCAGTAAGGGTTGTCTTTTCCATTCATTTTTCTTTAAGCAAGAAAAATGTCTTTAGAAGACTACACACAATTTAGGCTGTGCAAAATACAGTATGTACTATGATATGAGCCTGGATTTGTTTTTCTCTGACAGACTATTACCTCAGTCATACCTGAAGAAGGTATAAGAGTAAATCAAGCTGTGGAAATGATCCTTGAATTAAGTTGAGAGGGAAAAGAATTCACAGCATTGTCATTTGGACACGTATAAGGAACTGAGTTATTACGCTAACCTCTATTAAACCAGTGTATAAGAAAGATCTGATTTCTTATAAGTCATTTCATAAATCCATTATTATCTATCAACAGGCCAGAAAAACATGACTATCTACATTATCCACAGTGCAGCTGGATTCTGGAGGGCAATGTAAATGGAGAATGGATAAGCTGACAGACACGGTGCATCAGAGGAATCAGAAGCAGCACCAGTGTATTCTGTGACTCCTATTTGGTCTGCTCCAGACAGTGCTACTGTTTGAATTCACAGTGTAACGAAAAGACCAGAGTTTGCAGCCTCTCTTGTGATGGGAAAGTGATGTGTGCTTTTAATGCCTGTATCTGTCTGGTGTAAACACTTCCTGCTGTTAACCTGTTAGGATTACAATGTCACTGTTCTGTGCACTGCCTCCAGTCACACTTACAAAAATCCATACATCTTCATTTTTTTAAGGTAAAATAAAAAAGAGAGTTTCCATTTAGCTACAGTATGGATTGTCATTAAAGCCATAGAGCCATTGACTTCTTACATTTTATCTCTGCTAGATACAATTTGAAACACTGAGGTTCCCAGTTTTGTATATTATTAAGTATATACATTCATAGGCACCTAACCAAACTCGGGCTGAATGTAATTTGACTAGAAGATCCATTTCAGCTCTTCCCAGATTAAAAGCTTATTTCAGGACAAGATAACTAGATAGCCCTTCTATTTAATTTTTGGTGAGACCGTTGTAAGTCTACTTCTAACGCTTGTTCAGAGGACCTTCCCCGTGGCTAGAAGCTTTTGCTGCATAAAAGGCCTTGCCTACATTGGGGTTGTGTTCTGATTCTTGCTGACAGAGACCAGTGAAGCTTCTTTAATTCGAGCCCTGCCACGTACTGCTGTTTTCACTGCTGGAGATTATTCTAGATTGAAAGTGGGTCAGGGAGGCAGCAACAACGAAAGGCTTTGTGTGTCTGCGCAGTGGCATCACACTGGTGGCTAGTGCCGGAGTGAAAGGGAAAGCAAAGGAAAACACGCATCTCAAGTATTTCTTCATATTGACAAGGAACAATCTAATAATCTCTTAGCATGTGCGAAGGAGTGCCCACATGTGTAGCTCTATCCAGGAGCTGTTTGGAAGGAGGGCGGCTCATCACCAGTTCTCTGCACTGATCACTGCCACAGCTGCTACTAAATGCCTGCCAGCTGTAAAGTCATTAGAAAGCTATGAGGGTCTTACTTTCTATTCCTAATCAGTGAGGAAACCGATAAACAGAGGACTATTCTACCCAATCTCGCACTCCCAGGATCTCCGCTACCCCAAGCACGATGTACTTGTTCCCTTGGAAACCGGTGCACTATGCCCTGCACATACTAATGCTACCCACTCTGCATTTGCAGAACCAGGTCCCAGGCGCCCGCTGAGAGGAAAAGTATAAGGTTTTATTCTCACAGGGAGCTTCCAGTAACTGAATTCAAGCAGGAAAAGTCATTAACATGTACGCGCAAGTGCTGTTACCAAACAAAATGTAAGAATACGGCAGCAGTAAGGGACTCTACTGAAGTTTTTTTTTCTTCCAATTTATGAATCTGTCAAGACCTGTCACAGAGGGATTGTGAGTATTGTTTTAGTGATCATTTGGGGGCACTATAATTACAGTACAACAACATCTGCTTCTCGGGGAGTGCCTAATTACTGCGTGTCAAAATCAGATTAAATTTGAATTTGCCTCCATCTCTTTCTAACTTTATTATGAATTGATATCTGAAATCCAGATCATCAAAGAGAAGCTGTAGACATAAGAAATAAGTTCCTTCATTTTCACTGGGCTCTTTTGCCATATTCCTCTTCTTAAAAGTTGCCATTTCCTCAAAATTATCACAGAGTCACCTCTAATACACCACAGCGTATTAGTTCTAGTTTCTCACCAAATCATTGCCCGCTGGGAGCGAGGCCTGGGCGAGGCTGGGACGCAGGAGCAGCCAGTGCTGCTGCTTCTCCGGTGGGACGGGAAAGCTTCGTGGCACTGTGGGAAGGGAGGGGGCTGCTTGAGCATGCCTGCGCGGCAGGGCAGGCAAAGCGCACAGAAAAACTGGCACAAAAATGCAGATTTTAAAAGCAAGTTAACCTGTTCATTAAGCCCAAAGTTGCCTTATTTGTTCACGGACTGGTTTTAGGTAAACTCTGCCTTTTGACACACTTCCCTGACAACCCTCTTGCAGCTTATTACATCTGCCAATGAGTAATTAGACTTAGTGACTCTTCCCACACCCATAGTCCATCACTTTCAAGGTACTGCACAATTTTTTACTGAAACGGACCACTACAACGCAGAAATTATTGTGAGGGCAAGATAAGGAACTAAGTTTCCTCCCAGTCCCTTTGCCTTCTCCCCTTTTCTTTTGTCTCCACCGTTTCCCTTTCTCTGGCTGGCTTGCGCTTACTTTTCTCTTCCACTCGTACAGATAACATTATTATGTGGTCATTTCTTTGCTACTTCTATGCCTAGCTAATTGGTTTCATTGAGAGAAGCATATTCAACAGCTGAATAGGTTTATTTGCTTTTACGTAGCACTTGACGGTTAAAATTTCTGTTTGGGCCCACGGGGAAGGGGGATGCGAGCCGCTACGCAGCCGTCGCTTCTGGTCTCAGTCAGACCGCAGTCACGACCGCCGGCCCCACGGGGCTCGCGGAGCTCGGGGTGCCGAGTGGGGCGGACGCAGCGCAGCGCAGCCCTCAGCAGGCCTCATCTTTAACGAAAGCGTGTGGAGGGGGAGCATTTTAAATAAGTCCGTTTGACCTTGCATAAGAACAAAGGTTAGAGAGGTAAGATGTAATAATTTAAGAGATTTTTCTCTTCAAGGACTGTATGCTCTCTCATAAACATGTACTAATAAGACTCATACATCACTCAGGGCACAACGTACAGTGCAGAATTAACCGCAACACTCACTTTTTTCTTTTTTTTTCTTTTAAAAAGTGAATTATGCTTTCAAAAGGTGCCAGACTGGCAACACTAGTGATGACCTCTGTTCATCCACACCAAAGAAATTACATAGTTAGTGGTATGTTTTTCATTATAATATTTCATTAAATCCCTTAGCTTTCACCTGTAAGGAACAGCTCTGATGGCGAGAGATCAGTTTTATCTCCACATCTGCACTTCATAAAACTGAACTGGCAGAAGTTCCAGCAAGGATTTAACTGTGGGAGGAAGAAGACTGCAAGGAAAGGGCTGGTTTTGGAGATACGATAGCTAGTCCACCCATGAGCTGGACTAAGACCATTGATGCATTTCAAAATGTTTGAAAAGAGCTTGCCCTCTAAACCATCTTTGAATGACATGACCTCTGCTACATCCTTGAGCATAAAAACTCTTTACTCCTAATCAATTGCTCTGGAAGCTATAAATATGTAACTTTTCTCTTTTGTTCATTGTAGCTGCTGCTGAAATGAATTTACAGGCATAATAAAATATAAAAATATTCTTGAAACGTAAAAACCTTCAAATATTTTGACATTAATTTATTCTGCCAAAATTATTTTTTCTAAAGTAAACTTTTCTGGAATAGTTCTTCAAATAAATTAATTACAAACATATTAACACATAATATTCAAATTGTGATATACAATGTATTTTGCTCTTATGATAACAAGCAAAATACACTTGAAATAAGCACAAAGATTTTTCAGACTATTCTGTGGATGCATATTAAGATTTGGGGTATAAAATCTGTAAGATGATGCTCCCCAGAGTCTTAGGAAAACGTATCATTTTTCTTACTCTCCTTACACACAGAATTCTGTATAAATGAACACATTTACATGATTATACTTTCCTCCTAAAGAGGACATCAAAATCATAATGTTTCCCTCACTATAGCAATTTCCATTGTGGAACCACCTGTTAAATAAAAGACAAGTTTATGGCTTCTTAGAAGAAATGAGACGAGCTATTAGTCTGAAGTGGTAGGACCTGATCTTGCATCCACTGAAGACAACATGCACACGCACACATTGAAAACTCATATTCGTGCCTGAGTTCTGCAATGACCATGAACAGCTACATCTTTTACCCAACCGCTCCTTGACTTACACGTCTTTGTGTTGATTGCAGGCGTGCCGCTTGCACCTTTCTGGAGCATTAACAGTGATAATGGCATTCCCGAAGAAGAGAGAGATTTGTGTACTGTAGACAGAGGCACCTAGCAGTACACGATGTCAAAAATACAACCTGAGAATCATTTCTAGGGCATCCATATTGTTTTTAAGGCGGTGAGCTCTGCCTTCGATTGCCCAGGTGCACTTCACCACATGGTGGATGCCAGCGTCAGCAGGACTCAGTGCCCCGCTCCCGGGATAGGAGCACGGGGACTTCATGAAGTCAGTTCTCCCTGGTAACGTCTACATGAGGATGAGGGCACCACGCATGTAGGTCCCTGGAGTCTGCTCCCTGGGGTCTTCTCCTCCGACCTACCGCACCTCGACAACAGAGCTCTGCACTTCAGTGACCGCACGGGCTTAAAAAGGCAGCAGCAACATTTACACATTCACATCACTGTTGTCAGAAGTACAGGCTGTGACAAGGGCCTGCGAATATCTCCTCACAGACCCTTGTCACAGTCTGTACTTCTGTGAGCACCAACCTAAGTGTTGCAGGAATGTGCGAAGTCCAAAGTGTGGGAAAATGTTAAGTGAATTTATGAGCTGTAAATAGAATTGAATTAATGTGAAATTGCATAGCTGATCATTTCCATGCTTCTTAATGCCCTGCTTTTTTTAATACTATTTTTATATGAAGTTTGGTTATGCACTTTGTTGAAATATTTTGTTCTTATAATGTATGCATATTACACGTGCAAGGCTGTACATGAAGTAAGGCAGAAAGGCCTACCAGCCCACAGATTTTTGCAATCAAAGTGACTTCTGACATCACAGCACTAATAAATTAAGATCATGTAGATGTACTGAACTTTCAAGCAACAGCAATAGCTGTTTTTCTTCCTCTTCTTTTTGTACTAGGGCTCTGAGCTGCCTTTCTGAAATCACTGCGGCAGCTTGGGAATGATGACATACGAGGCAGAGAAACCCCTGCCTTGAGTGTGGAGCAAGCAAGAGCGCACAGATGGAGCAGGGCTGTAGAAGCAGCAGAGGCCCATTAGTCTGTTTGCTGTATGAGACGGTCATAGACGCACACAAGATGTGTCTCAGAGAGGACTAGCAAAAGTTGAAGAAGCAGAGAAAATTAGAAGAAAAAATAAAAAGTGCTGGATTCACTTGCGGGCGAGAAAAATAAATGACAGTTAATGTAGATTAAGTACTGGGTTCATAGCTTTAATTGTGAGTGACAATTACTTATACTGATATGCAGATGATCATCAGAATAAACTAGTAAGGGTTTCTATTCCAGTAGGTGACAGCAGCACAATTCTATTTATTTTACCAATTGGTCACACTTGATTAGTTTAACTACTTTAAATTTGAAATAAGAATTTAAAGCAACCGTTTATAATACCATGATCTAAAAGCAGAAATCTATTCAGGACCATTTCCCTCCCCCTGCCCCTGCATATCCCTGTATCATCACTGCTGGGGACAGTATTTCTCTTTTCCCTGGCTCTTTTTATGCTGGGGATGTTCTCTGTCTCTCAAGCTTTGCTTCTCTCAACCACTCTAGGCGCTTAGAGACAACTTCAGTCCTCCAAATCTCCCCCCAGACCTTCACAACAACAAATCTTTCACTTTTGTCTAGATGAAGCCCCTGGAGCTTTCCTCAGAGGTGAGGAGAAGCTGTAGCATGAAGCAGTTATACTGTTAAACACAATTCAAAAAAACATACATGGGAAAAAGGAGCAAAAAACATGACGGAAACAACAGCGTATTTCCGCTGCTTGTTTTGTGATCTTGCAAAAGCAGGTCCTGAATTCTGGTCAGAACCTGACTGACTTGCTTTTTTCACATCAGTTTATTATAAATTGGGCACAGTGAGCCAATTCTGTGCGTTTATGAATGCACACGGCTATCACAACCTGCTTGAGCAGAGCAGAGGGGGTGGCAAGGCCTGAAAGGTAGACAGACATCTGCTGCCGCCTCTGTGCACAGGAGGCTTCCTGAGGAGGTCAGAAAACTCTGCTAATGACTACAGTGGGATGTGAACATTCATCTCCTTTGCCATAAATTCATTCTCAGCACCAAACTGTCAGCCCCAAGCATATCTTTACCTGGAACCCACAATAAACTCAGACTGAATGCAAGCTCTCCTTTGAGAACAGATGCATTTGAAAGCCTTGGAGTTACGGGTCTAGTCTCAAGGTTGCAAACGGAGGTCGTGCTAATGCCACGCAATAATTTTAAATGGACAAAGCGTTCCTGTGAGTGCTGTTGGCTTTTGTTTGGTTCAGAGAACCCTTCGCTCCCTCTGAAAGAAGTGTGAACTGGGAACATTCAAACCACATAGTACCTGACCTTCCCTCACAGAAAGGTGTCTCCCTACAGATCTCACATCAGGACTGGCTGTAAGGATTCCTTAAAAAGGCCGATTTTCACATGACTTGGGACACAGCTAAACACTCAGCAAATACAGTTAGTACAATTACATAATGGTCGGGATGGAAATTAGGACAAACAAAAGGCCTGTCATTGTTAGAACTTCTCAGAAAGCTTTAAAAGACACATTTATCTCTCTCCCCCCCCCCCCATGGAGCATTCATTGCCCCTGAAAAATTCATCCTAATTTACACTTGGTTCAGTCATAAATTGGAATTATTATAAAGCCATCCTGTATTGTTTTCATTGGTTCATCATGTCTCTCCCCAAAGATATACTGAAGCATTTTAAAAAGAAGAAAGAAAAGCCAGAACTTTGCAAGTCTGAGGGGGAGATGACATGGCTACCTTTTGAGTAGATTCCAGCTCCCTAGGAATTTCAGTGGGAAGAAATGCTAGTGGCACTAATCACAGAGCTGAAGGCCAAAAAGGGACCATTTTATTTAACCTCGTGTGTAACACAGGTTAACCAGTTACTGCTGTTCAGAGACAAATTAAACGACTGCTCAGGCTGTGGCTGCATGCGAGGGGGTAACGGAGGAGCAACTCCTGTTGAAGGAAACCCAACAATGAGGAGGCTGAGCAAAGACTAAGTGGTATAAACGGCCCAGGTAAGAAGCAAGAACTTTGCTGCCTTTCATAGCACTGAAATGTCTGGGACTTCCTACAAAACAGCTTGCTTTCACGTGTCCCCTCCATTTGGTCTAGTTTCCCATCGTTTTGGGAGGATAAGTATTTGTCAGGGTTTCATTCCCAGCAGCCAGACACTCCTGAGCCATTTCTTTCTCCCTTTATGAATATTAAAAAAAACACCAACACCAAAACCCCTCACTTTCTGTTTGTTTTCCCTAAAAAGATTTTGGTTTTGCTCCTCTCTCTTGAGTAGGGAATTAAATTATTTGGAAACCCACTGCGGGCATCTCAGAAAACATTCTGCCCAACCACATCTATACTTGTGCTTTAACTGGCTCCAAAGGGCATGAGTGAGGAGTATTACCTACGAAGAAACAAAAAATAAGATCCTGAGAATGTATTTGGTGGTCTCGGGGTCACAGCTGAAGGTAACACAAACAACTAATTAATGTTTTTTCACCCTAAAAGCCCCCCCTTTTTTTTTCTTCTTTCCTTATTCACAGATCTGTCTTATTAAATATTAATAATCCTTCTCCTTTATCTTTCTTTTTGATGGGAGGAAATGTTGAGAAAGAGGGAGAAGCCAGGGCTCTTCAGTGCAATAAAGCACTGAGTTTCAGAGTAAAATACAGCAGAGACTTCAAATTTCCCTTTTCTTCTAACCACTGCACAGCCATCTCACAGTTCCCACACCCCCATGGGAAAGCCTTGTAGGGGAGACAGATGGCAGGGACTCTCTTTCCAGCTGACCCTGTTTCTCAAGGTACAGTGTCCAGCAACCCCTCCTGTGGTGCTTTCCAGATCCAGGTCTGCTGATGAAGACAGCAAGGACTGGGCTTAGCAAATGAGCTTCTAAAAGGATGATTCCATAGGGCAGCAGAGAGAAGGAGGATTGAGAGGGAGATCTGTTAGCTCTTCTGCTCCATGTTACCAAGTTATCCCATCACAGTTTTTTGACCTAAGAAGGAAGCTCTGCAGTCTCCTTTTATTTTCTCCAGTCACTGTATCAATCATGTCTTGGAAGATTAAAATTTAATAAAGACCAGTGTCTAAAAAAGAAAAGTCTGAATAATAGAGCAAATAGAGCAAAAGACTGAGTTGCCTTTATCCACAGGTATGCTACAGGTTGTCAGCCACAATGAGCAGAGGCCAGTCAATGAGGTGTGCTACCAAGTGTGGGTGAAAGGAGGAAACGGGGATAACGGGAAGTCCTCAGGGCTGAGCTTTTATTGCCCAGCGCTGAGGATTCAAGCAGGGACACTCTACACTTTTCAGCTGGAAGTGAACATCTAGTACGATGAGTAACATCTAATATGAGTATGCCTTTGGGCAAGCTGGTCTGTTTCTATAAAGAGGAAAAATCTTCCCCCACACCCAGCAAGCCGGGTATTCTCATGCATGCTACTTTTACGCAAAAGCTAAAGAGAATGCTGTCCTGCAAGGTAAATCTCAACACATGGAAACTGGAAGGGGTCACCTGAAATCTGGAGATTAAAAAAAAAAAAAAAAAAAAAGGAAAAAACCCACACAACAACAAAACAACTTCATGCCATGGAAGTCAGCAAAAGATTTCCATGGAAACAGTGAAAAAATGGGGGAGTCTATTTCTGTTAACAGATGTATACTTGCTCTTTCCTTCCTTCTGTTTTGTTTTTTCCTTTTGTTCTACCTCTCTGTTTCAAGGGCCACTAGTGTGTTTTTTCCTGGCAGATGATCAGTTCAACCCACAGCTCTTCAGTAACTTGGCAGGAACTCCCAAAGCAGAGGAAGTCTTGCTCTGGATCTGATGGACATTTATCCTATTAAACTTTCCCCCTTGCCTTCAGGAGCACCTGGCACTTGACACTTCAATAAAAATTCTAGATCCATGAAACTCATGTGGCCAGCTGTGCGATGTCTACTGGGTGGGAGTCGTTTCAGCCTTGACCCTGCAGGCAGCAGTCTGCATGCTGAAGTGTGGGATCTGATTGCCCTCATTATTGCGGTTGGTGTAGCTGAAGATGTGATTACAGCCACAACATCACAAAGGCCTTTGTAAAACCCAGACTTTTTGTTCCTATGATCTCCTGCGGTGGTAAATTATAGTATGAATACACAATGTGGCAGAAAGTAATAATCTTGAGTAATGTAGCTATGTTTTACTGCTCTTTAATTTCATTAAGTGTATTCTTGTCAGGCAATGGAGAGGTTTCAGCTCCTAGGAGCAGATGCTCACATCCTAAAGCTAGACTTGAGATACTCATCATGGAGACGGAGACAATTTGCACAGTCTGGACCCAAAGAAGGGGTGATGTTGGCATTTTTGGTTCAAAACCATTTCTGGTCCAGAACAGATGTATAGAAGAAGACAAGCCCTAGTTTACGGTCTGCGCCTTTCCTTTCTTTCCAGACTGACATCTCCTCACCCTCTCCTCACGCATATTTTTTGGAGCGGTGCCCAGCAGGGTATACCTGGCAGTCTCTGTCCCGCAGCACGGAGCGAGCAGGCAGTATGAAAGGGAGCCATTTGGCAGTCGGCTGTCCGCAGGCAGGGCTCCCGGGACAAGCCTTTCTGCGTACATATGTCCTTCAGCTCCTGTTAACAGCAGACAGATCCCACAACATTATGGATGAGGGGAGTTAAACCACTGCGGAGAAATGCAGGTTTACACTAAAAGATGACAGACTTGACACCAAAGAGACTGAGGCAGAAGCCTATATTCCCATCTGCTGACTCTGCTGTAAAACATCTGGGAAAAAGATGAGGCTGATAGAAAGAAGTTTAGGTCTTAAAACAATGTTTGTCAAAGCTCATCCATAGATACGTAACTCCATCATATTCATAAGCACCTAGGTGGTCTCATCACACATAGATAAAGGAAGTCTGTAAGAATTTGTAACATAAAATATTTTGGTTTCAGAAGGATCCCCTTTTCATAAAGGGGATCAAAGAATTTTGCTCCCAAAGGCACCTCTCTTTTTGCTGGGTATTAATATTATGATTGCATTTTTCATTCTCCGGGTGTATAAAAAAGGCTGTTGTGCGTTATCCAGTGAAGTGTATCCCAATGCTGAGAAGACTCAGCTTTCCATGGGACCTTCCTTCCAATTCATGAACCAAGGAGGACAGCAAACTTTACAAGTACTTTTTTTTAAACCTCGTCTTCCAAAGTTTTTTAAAAACCTCTGAAAGCCTTTGGGAAATTTAATCAGTGTTCATGATCAAATGATGGAGAAGAAAAGCAGCTTTACTGATTATTTTTTAAGACATATTTTCTGTCTTTAACAGCAAAATCTGCATTGCACCATGACACACAAAGACGATGTGTTCATAAGATGCACAACATTAGCTAACGAACAGACTGCAGCCCCACCCTGCCTGAAGCACATTTCAGAACATCCATGATCTCACCTGATGGGACGCTGCTAAGAATTAGCTTTTTAATGTTTTTTTTAACTGCAGAGCCTGCAGAGGGTATATAGAGGAACCACAAGTCCAGGGCTCAGTGAAGGACTGAGGTTTTAATTCTTCTTTCAGTGCAGTACAAGGGCTCTTCTCTGTGCTTGAAATACTACTCCTCCAGTGCCTTGCCCTGAGGACAAACAAGTCTTTCATCTGCCTTGGTGAATCAAAGCTATCGTGTAGGATAACGTGGGGCAATAGTTACTGACGGTCACTCAAAGAGAGGGCAAATGTTTATTTTAATAACCATACTAATAGATTCAATGTATATCTAGTGTTCCTTTATATCGCCATGTTCAAAGACTTCCGGAGATACTGGATAAATTATTCAGGTCTGATCATCTGTTCTTTACTTAGAAGACTCTAGATTAAATACTGTGAATATGGATAGGTATTAAGATAATAAGGTATTTTACTTCAGAGATAGAGTCATCTTGTACATTTTCATATATCACATAAATATTATATCAGGAAAAAACTCAGACTAAATTTGAAGAAGGAGATGCCAGAAAACTAGCTGAAGAAGTTTAGCTAATACCTGAATGCTAAATACACATATACAGACACGTTTCTATTTTGTGACCCTCGTATGTTGATACAGTTCAAACTGAATTCTGTTTTCTAATAAAAATAGTCTCCATTTTTACGGAATAGGGAGTCTGTATATAATCACAGAAGCTAAATGCTTTATTCAAATAACTGACTGCTGAAAGACTGATTACTGAATAACTGAAAGATCTTTTCTATAGCTGTTTAATCTAATTTTGATGTGTTACATTACATTAGTGGGTTCTTAGAGAATAAAACATTTTAAATATATAATACCAAATAAATTTGCTTAAGGTTTGACAGGCCATTGACTATATACAAGATAAAAAGTAAGCATTGAAAAGAATGAAGAAATTAGTGAAGCCTAAATTCCTCTCTATATAGCTTAGTTATTACAGCAGTACTGGAGAAAACAATTATTATAGTGGCTAATTCCCCTACAATGTAGTGAACTAATTTCACATGTGTGTGCAATATTGCTCTCTACTGGCTGCTGCCTGGATAGGAAGAGGCAACACTGAACTAGAGAAACCTTCATGGGGGCTGCTACATCTTGCGCCCACCTGTAAGCAGACAAACTAATTCCCAAGAGGACTGATCACCCAACGGCATCCAGCTGACTTTCAGGAGAGCTGCTGGATAACCCACCCCTTGATTACAAAGGCTAAATGGAGAATCAGGAGGGGAAATTTAGATGACAGTCTCTGGATATCTTTCTAGTGGCTAGCAATTTAGGAGAAGACGGTGAGATACCACAGCAATAGGGATAATACTGTGAAATACAAATGAACTGTACTGATGATATTAGTGAAAGGAAACATCTTTTAGCCTACATGGAAAAGGTTTGCAATTCTGGAGTAAATACTGTTCAGTTCTAATTTCTGCTCCCCAGGTATAATTTATCTGTCTGTCATCTACAGCCTTTGACATCATTATTTTAATATTCCAAAAATTATTACTGAGTGGCAGAAACTTATGAAAGAAGTGGAAGAGGTGCTGTAGATCCCACCTCTGCTGAATGCTGTTACTCGTAAGCTTGTTCCCTCCAGTCCTTACAGAGTACCTTAATGATTTCTTAACTTCTGAGTTACCTAAATATTATGCTGCTGGAAATCAATGAAGGACCTGCCTCTCTGACATGTGTGGCTTGCATACAAACTTGTTAGAGATGTGCATGTGATGAAATGTGCAAGGTGTAAAAAACAGAGCAAAATATGAGTGCTTTCTGCCTTCTTCTTCCACAGCCCCAGACGTATTCTATCTTCGCAATCAAAACACCGAAGGAATAGCAACGTGTGCTCTCAAAAATCCAAACGACGTCTGACAACAGTGATTACCCTCAGAGAGGCCTAAAGGCTTACAAAACTGTTCCTGCCTATTAAAGAAAAAAAAAAGTCCATATTCTGGGGCATGGAAAATGGTTGAAGATGGTTTTCAGTTTGAACACTTGTTAACTAATTTGAGTAACTTTCCCCACAGTCTGATAGAAATAGCAAAACTGTATGGAAAAGATCTTTATCTTTTTCACTTTTACTCTATCCTTTTTGAAACAAGAGGCCAGAACTACACACATACAGGCAGTATTCAAGATGCAAGCTTACCCAGATAGTATATAGGGGCATAAGGATGTTCTCCAGTTCACTTTCTAACTTACTCCTTATAATTCCCGACACTTTATCTGTGGGGGGTTTTTTTTTGACTGCTGTTCAGCATTGAATTGACTTTTTCATAGAACTATTATTATTCCAGAGTCCTGTTCCTAAGCAATAATGGTCAGGTTAGAGCATATTTTATATGCAAAGATAAGGCTTTTTTTTCTCCTAGCCTCATCATTTCGCAATAATTTACACTGAATTTTACTTGCTAATTTAATGACCACTCTTGTAAGGGCCTTATGAAATTCTTCACGGTCAGCCCTCATCTTTTCATCCTCTGTAACTTCTATTATCAGCAAAATTTGCCACCTCACAAGTTGCTCCTTTTCTACATCATTTACAAGTGTGTCGAGTCACACAGATCCCAGCACACATCTCTCTGAGACTGCCCTCAGGACCTCTGCCCGCTTTGTAAACCAACTGTTTACTCATACATTTTTTCCTCAGTTTTCAAACATCTTTTGAATCCATAAAAGTTCCTCCCCTTTTATCCTATGGCATCTTCATTTCCATAAGAGCTTTTGCTGTAAAACCTGGTTGAAAACCAGGTTTTGGAAAATGGTCTAGTATCACAGAATTCAATGGAAATAGGATAAATCCCCTCAAAGTAAGATAGGATAAGAACATACAACATGAGCAGCTACCACTCACCATGATCACTTCCTCTGTGCAAGTCCTTCCCGTAGAGAGGACCATGAAGACCCCTGCCTGGGAGCCTTGAGTAGTAGTGAAAAATCCAGCTTTGCCAGAGGTATAAAGGTGCCCCAGGTGCAATGCGTTTCCTAACGCTGAAAAGCTGTTTAAGGAGCAGACACAATTCCACCCTTAAGGCTTAGCTAACTGTCCCCAGAAGACTGCCAAAACCGATCTAGTCACACAACTATACTTCAGGCTAATCTAGGGATGCGAGGGAATGGAGTAAAAGGAGCTGGCAATGATGCAGAAACTTTCAGAATTTTTGCTTGGTGTCTACCAGACCATTATCCGGGGCATTCAGACTATGTAAACGTCACGCTGAGATGAGGACTGATGGTAGTGAAGTCCAGCCAAAATCCACATTTGTCTTTTCTTTCATTGTTATTATTTTCATTAGCCAAGAAAGTTAATAGAGAAAAGCAACACACTTCCTACTGACTGCATGGCTCAGTAGCATACATCATGCTTTTATGAGCTGAATTTGCTACAAAACTAGATTTCCCCAAATTGAAATTGCCAAAAAGCAAAAGTTAAAGGTAGCATAAGAGAAAACTCTCAACGAACCTCTCAAAGGGTCTTTGCTTTGACTGAGGTTACTATTTTTGCTGTTTGACATATTATTCTGTAACTCTCCTCTAAAGCTAAGACACGAAGGAAATCATGTGGCCTTCTCCAAATGAGAGATGACTGAGATGGCCTCTCTGAAAACTGAGAGCTGTATCTGAAGAAAGAAGACAGGGACAAGATCAAAAGTGAGCGTCTTGTCTCAGGGGGCAGAAAAAAATATGGCTCTGGAAATGGTGGAGCCAGTTCAAGAGAGGACACACACTGAGTGTATCAGACAAACAGATCCTGTCGGCTGTCTAAGGAGCTTGCACCTTACTGCCTTGAAATGCTGGACTGATATGAAGTATGATGTGACTATGACTTATGAGAAGTGAGTAAATGGAAGGGCTGGTAGGCATGAAGGTAACTTTATAAGATCAGTTGGGTTGTTACGGGGAAGGAAAGATAGAAACTTCTGCTCTGAAAGTCTCTGTATACAAGCTGTCATGGAGGAACATGCACTTTGTCCACTTCTACTCAGAAGGCCAGAGGACAGCCAAGAGAAACTTGAGAAGAGAAAAAAGTGGTATCTTTCTAAATTTCCAGTCAGTACTTCATAAATATTTGGATAACCATACCTGTTTTCTACCAGGTGAACAGAATGAAATGGTTTGGAAAATTTTGAAATTTTGACCAGCCCTAAAAGGTGGATGAAAAAATTTAAATCATCCTGGAATGAGTCGGCACAGCCTGGCACAGTGTCACCCCCGCGTGCCCAAGGGCCAGCTCCGCTTCTTCCTGTGGGAGGCCAAGCGGGAGCTGCTGCTCCCTGGAGAGCAGGGGGAGGCCGGGCGCCCCGCCACAGGGAGAGGCGCGGGGAATCGGGACTCGGGCTCAACCCTCCGCGGGGGACGGACGCCGTCCCCCCTCCTTCCCCGCGGCCCCTCCGCCCAGGGCCGGCCCCGCTTCTCGGGCGGGCTGAGCCCCACAACGCCCGCGTCGGCCCCCGGCTGCCCCTCGTGCCGGCAGGAGCGTGCCGTGCACAACTCCCGCACCCAGACACTGAGGAAGCAATTAAGGTTAGCGTGACGGTCGTTGTCTCTGCACTACTGTTCTCTAGTGAGTTTAAGTTAAGACTTTTAACACCAATTTTTTCCACCCAGGTTTGCATTTAATTATAGAGTGAGGGCACTGTGTGTTCCAAGAGCAATCACCTTACTGACATGTTATTCTGAAGCCAGCCTTCATTCAGCGTGACACGTGCTGGTTACGCACTACCAAATAGGGCTGTAATGAAGTGAGGCTGGGGAAAATACATTGGAATCTGAAGTAATGCCAGCTAAGAAAGCTTATCTTCACTTTATTATTATCATTGTATTTAATAAACAATCTTCATGCCTACAGAATAAAGAAACAAATGAAAGCCTTCTAGCATAGATATAAAAACCTGGCATAAAAAACGTGTTTACTGAATTACAACTACTGAACTTTTCATTTTGCTCTCACAAGGGGGGGGGGGTGGCGGGGAACAAGTTGAAACAAACAGAAAGGTTTTCACTGATGATGTAAAGAGGAACAAAATCCTCTTAAGGCAGAAGACAAGTGTATATTCCAGGTCATGGCTCAGGAGCATTTTTATAAAAAATGTTGGATCTAGACTGAAGTGCATTATGAGCGCTGATGTTTAATAGCAGGTCCCATTTAAAGATCCATTGAAGGGCCTGGCAAAACTTAAAAGAAAAAAATATTGATGCTGAGCAACTTTTTTTTTTTTGACATCTCCATCTAATCAGCCTTCTCAAAAACTTTCCTTAGCTGCTAACTAAGGACCTGAGGCTGCAAGGTGGCAAGGATCAGTCCTGTGAGTTGCAAATGTGTGGCTGGTATTGGTTAAGCAAGCTGTGAGCTGTAACTGTAGGTTCTCCACCAAACTCTCCTCATTTCACTTCTGCTGTATCCTGATAGCCCCTACTGTGTTTATCCCTGCTGTCTAATGATCGCATCCTCCCTGACTTGGGCTTCCGTGCGTGGTACAGAGTGGCTAACTCCACAGCTCCTGAGCCCTATTATAACAGAAGTACATAAAAGTGGTTTAGGATGGATAGAGTCCAACTATTGGCAGAACAGCCATAAATAATCTGACATATATAAACAGTGGTAAACAAATAGTTTCATTCTCCGTCTGCTCCAGGTACTATTGGCTCTCTCAGCACTCCCAAGAAGATCTCCAGATGATAATGTATTTTTTTCCTTTTCCTAAAGTACAATAATTGCTGCAAAAAGAAACCAACCTCATATGTTGCATAGGAGCTCTGAAAATTTCAAAGTTGATTGCTCTTCTGTATCTATTTTCAGGGTCCCTGCTTCTCTTTATTTCAAGACAAAACCTGTCACGGAAGACTGAATTGCTCTTTCAGTATAAACAAGTAAGTAGAGTTTGATTTTTCAATTTTGAATTTGCATAAGAAAGAAAAGCTTTTGCAATGGAGAAGATCCCACTTTTTTTCCTAGACTTAGGGTTTTCACAACTGTCTGACTCATTGTGGGCAAATACCAAGCACAGATATCCTAGGAGCTCTTGAGTGGACAAGTCTCCCTTCCCCCATTTTTCCCCATGCTCAGTATGAGTTTATGCATTCTATAGGTGAATCCATCCCTAAACAATTTGCATTCTTGTATAGTGAAGTTATTAGAGAAACAATTTCATGCAATATTGCTGTTTAGGACAGGGTCAAAGCTTTGTGAGAGCTCCATGCTGCATATTGTTTTGCCACACTTTTTATTTCTGTTTTATGGTTCTTACAAAAAGAGGTGACATAGGCAGATTATTTTGTATGTTCTAGCTATTCTCACAGAGATGCATTCTTTATTAATTTCTCTAATACACTTCACATCTGGGAGATATTATTGGCATAGCAACAGTTTCTGCCAAGACCAGCTTCTTAAACTAAATTCCAAGAATATTAACTCACGGCAGAATTTTATAGTAAGCTCAACATTACTATTGCTCAAAAACAAAATAACACAGCTTCTGGGGGCAGAAGCTGCAGCATTTTAACAATCTGTTTGGAAGCTGGCTTTCTGTTCCTGTGAGGACACATAACTCGCTGCCAAACTGTTTATACCCTTGCTTAATTAATTTGCAGTCTGCACAGGCCAGCCCTAGGAAGCATTACTGTAACGTATTAAACTCGCTTTTCCTTTGGGCAAGCAGCAGCACCTCTCCAGGTCCCAGAGGCACAGAGTCAGACCCGGGAAACCTGAAACAGCCTTACTGCCTGCCAGCTTGGACTGAGAGATCAGAAGTGATCCAGGTGATATTTGGTCCTTCTACTAAGCTTGACTCTGACTTGTCCCTCACATGACACGATTACAAGCCATTACAGACCTACTTCAGCAGAAAGAAGACACAGCGCTAATATTCATTTATCACTAAAATCAAAGCTGTTTTCCAGGAAGGCTTTGACACAGTATCGTCTTTGCTTTTAGCACAACCTGGCACAGCAAGGAAGTCGACTGACAAAAACATTGCTCCAAGGAAAGCTTTAAAAACTGTTTACCCCATACATGCCCTTACGTCTTCTTTTTGATATCTTCAGTTTTACATTTATATTTCAGTTCTCAGCTACTTCCAAACTTGTATGTGATTCACACATTAGGGTTTCCAATTCTGGCAACACACATCATCTCTTTACCTCTACAGCAAGCCAATATCAGCACTTATTACTATTGTAAGATAATTATCGCAAATTAATCTTGCACTTCATTGCAAACAAAAAAGAAATAAAACAAAATAAAATAAATCCTCCAGGTAGCAATCCAAAGACTGGAAGTTGACAGAAATAGCACCTTTTTTGATTTCTAAACTAATGAATAGAGTCATTGTAACCTTTCTGAGTTATAGGGTAGCTTCTGAATATTAACATATAATGCCTTATAAAACAACAACTTCATAAGCCTAAATCTTCCTTACTTGCATTTCTACAGGAAATTTTCTTGAAGAGTCCAAAGCCCTCAATAAAGTTGACACTACAGTGTTTTACTATGGAATTTAATAGTAAAAAGAAAGTGATCATTAGAGATGTTTGAAACACTGTCATTAAAATACCAAAGATTAATCTCATTTTATTTAAGTTTGCATACTAAAACAAATCCAGTATTCCATGAAATTGTTTTTAGTAAGGAAACATGCAACACTATCAATTTCTCATAGCCATGTTGCCAAAATGAAAAAATACAAAATGTTGAGGCAGCAGAAAACTACTACATTTTCCCAGAAAAAAAAATTCCTTTTAGACAAGAGCAATATTTTAATACAACTTTTATCAGCAGGAAATGAGCAGAAAAATTCTTACTGTTATATGAATAGATCTTTGCTTAACTAACCCTGTCAGAGCTCTAGAAAAATCCTGAAAAACTCTGGTTGATATTCTGTTGCTAGAAAGTTGCCATGGTATTGAGTTTTACTGTTGGTTTTCTTTTCCTGCATGAAACTGAAGCAAATTAAATTCTCCATGTGTGCTGTGTTCACTAAACTAGCCAAAGATGTCAATAATTTTTCAATAAATTGTTGCAGAGTTTTAAAGAATAAGAAGCAACATTAAGCAACATCTTAAACCCACAAGCATGGAACAATTAAATGCCCTTAGTAACTGTATTATATATGCATATACACACTATATTTATGTATACATGCATTTTGAAAGCTGTTCGGTATTATTCTGTAATAACCAAAATGATTATTCTGTAATAAACAAAATGATTATTGCTTGCAAATAGCACTACTTCCATGGTTATAACCATTGTAGGCTGTAATAGTATAACATTTTAGCATTTTGGGGACAGAGATGTCTAAAGGCAGGGAGAGATTAAAGTTCAGGGCCATGCTGCCAGCAGTATGAGTGCAGACATCTACTACCAAACGCCAAAGCAGGCTTGCTGCTCCTATGCTAGCTTTCCCTCCAAATAGAGGGTCTTTACCCTCCTCGGTCTGACTAGACCCACTATTTGAGTCTTTTTAAGACTTGATCTTATACCACCTGCCAACAGTATTTTGGGGCTCATTAATAATATTCTCAGGCCATCCTATTATCCTGATTAATGCATAATCTCTCCAGGTATGGACTCCAGGGGCTGTTGGGTCATGGTGCATCATTGAATCTAGCCCCAGGTAGCCATCTGGCCTGTCCTAGACCCCTTGAATCAGTGTTTAATCAGAGTTCCAGTGGGCTGACACTTTTCTCAGGACTACTTAAATTCAGTGTATCCAACCTAGTTCAGTTCTCGAATATCATTACTGCAATTCTTCTCAGGAAGAGCGAATGTGGTAAGCTTGGCTATACAGCGTGCAGTTGTTACAACCTTATTGTCATAAGAGAGGATAGTATGAGCTCCAACTTTTTTTCTCATTTTCCTCCAGAGCCTTAGAGCTGTTTAAGACACTGTGTGACCTACTGTGGAGAGCAGTGAAATACACGCTCCTGCTCCTTGTGATTTAATTAGGCTTTTTCCTCTGATGTAAAATACATCTACATACCAGAGTGTTGATGCCTGACTAATTCTTATAGTGGTAAGTCATAAGAATAACAATTGCAGTATTTATTAATAAGAATGTGAACAGAAACTGGTCATGTAGCATGGTCTGATAAAGCAAATCTCTTTTTTGGTCATTAACTGTTCCTTCTAGCTGTATATCTAAACCAGTCAGTGCATGCAACCACAATCTTATTTTGCTGGCTTGCTTGCTCGTTTGCTTGGTTAAACATGACTGGCAGTTGCAAATTGACTTGTTCCTAACTGGTATATTGAAGAAAAAAACTAAAGCATTCTTACTAATTTCAGTAACTTACATGCTGATACATGAGAGAAGGTAAACACAATGAAAGAAAATTCTTATATTGCAGCCAAATTGCTTATTCTTGATAGCTTCCAGAATAGTGATAGTTTCACGACACCATGAACAAAACAAACAAACAAAAGTCTTTGCTGGAAAAGGCATGTTCATGCAGTTTGAATTCATTAAGTTCTCTGCAGTAAATTGAGATAATTTTCAATTTTGTTGTTGCAGATATAGGAAAGGCAGAACCCCTTCCCAAACAAAACAATATACATCAACCCCCCTCTGCCAACTTACAATAAAGGACATCATAATCAAGCATGGCAAAAGAAACATCCTCTTCTTCCCTAACAACTGATATTTCCCTTTTTGAGTTAAAAGCTTTAGCTCTGAGAGAATTCATGTTCTGTTCTTTTTTCCTTCCACCAAATGTCAGTCACTTAGCATGTTCTCAATTTTTGCACAGAAAAGATGTTTCTGACTTCCACATTATACTGTGATGATTAGCTTCTATGAGAATAACAAAAAATGCAGCCATTTTAACATGCAACAGTCAACTATACTGCTTTCTAGATATCCAAAGTTTCAGCTCTGAATATATGCAAAGACTCCTAATGGGATGTTTCTCTGTGTGAAGCAAAAACAGCTAATGCAGAATCAGTGGTAGAAGGGGGATTGAATCCAAGATGCCCACAGTTGTGATTCCCTGTTTGATCTTTCAGAATATTCTCGGGC